>NC_058085.1:192126955-192426955 GCF_014858855.1 Bufo gargarizans | reverse complement strand
ATGTCGCTTGCTGTCCCACAGTATGTTGTTCCCAGCCGCCACTACTTCTCCAAGAGAGCCGTGCCTTCCCTCCACAACCAAGTATCCGATAAAATCAAGTGTGCACTGCACAACGCCATCTGTAGCAAGGTCCACCTAACCACAGATACGTGGACCAGTAAGCACGGCCAGGGATGCTATATCTCCCTAACTGCACACTGGGTAAATGTAGTGGCAGCTGGGCCCCAGGCGGAGAGCTGTTTGGCGCACGTCCTTCCGCCGCCAAGGATCGCAGGGCAACATTCTTTGCATCCTGTTGCCACCTCCTCCTTCTCGGCTTCCTCCTCCTCTTCTTCCACCTTCTCATCCAGTCAGCCACACACCTTCACCACCAACTTCAGCACAGCCCGGGGTAAACGTCAGCAGGCCATTCTGAAACTCATATGTTTGGGGGACAGGCCCCACACCGCACAGGAGTTGTGGCGGAGTATAGAACAACAGACGAACGAGTGGTTGCTGCCAGTGAGCCTCAAGCCCGGCCTGGTGGTGTGCGATAATGGGCGAAATCTCGTTGCAGCTCTGGGACTAGCCGGTTTGACGCACATCCCTTGCCTGGCGCATGTGCTGAATTTGGTGGTGCAGAAGTTCATTCACAACTACCCCGACATGTCAGAGCTGCTGCATAAAGTGCGGGCCGTCTGATCACGCTTCCGGCGTTCACATCCTGCCGCTGCTCGCCTGTCTGCGCTACAGCGTAACTTCGGCCTTCCCGCTCACCGCCTCATATGCGACGTGCCCACCAGGTGGAACGCCACCGTGCACATGCTGGACAGACTGTGCGAGCAGCAGCAGGCCATAGTGGAGTTTCAGCTGCAGTATGCACGGGTCAGTCGCACTGCGGAACAGCACCACTTGACCACCAATGACTGGGCCTCCATGCGAGACCTGTGTGCCCTGTTGCGCTGTTTCGAGTACTCCACCAACATGGCCAGTGGCGATGACGCCATTATTAGCGTTACAATACCACTTCTATGTCTCCTTGAGAAAACACTTAGGGCGATGATGGAAGAGGAGGTGGCCCAGGAGGAGGAGGAGGAGGAGGAGGAGGAAGAGGGGTCATTTTTAGCACTTTCAGGCCAGTCTCTTTGAAGTGACTCAGAGGGAGGTTTTTTGCAACAGCAGAGGCCAGGTACAAGTGTGGCCAGCCAGGTCCCACTACTGGAGGACGAGGAGGACGAGGATGAGGAGGAGGTGGAGGAGGATGAGGATGAAGCATGGTCACAGCGGGGTGGCACCCAACGCAGCTCGGGCCCATCACTGGTGCGTGGCTGGGGGGAAAGGCAGGACGATGACGATACGCCTCTCACAGAGGACAGCTTGTCCTTACCCCTGGGCAGCCTGGCACACATGAGCGACTACATGCTGCAGTGCCTGCGCACAGACAGCAGAGTTGCCCACATTTTAACGTGTGTGGACTACTGGGTTGCCACCCTGCTGGATCCACGGTACAAAGACAATGTGCCCACCTTACTTCCTGCACTGGAGCGTGATAGGAAGATGCGCGAGTACAAGCGCACGTTGGTAGACGCGCTACTGAGAGCATTCCCAAATGTCACAGGGGAACAAGTGGAAGCCCAAGGCCAAGGCAGAGGAGGAGCAAGAGGTCGCCAAGGCAGCTGTGTCACGGCCAGCTCTTCTGAGGGCAGGGTTAGCATGGCAGAGATGTGGAAAACTTTTGTCAACACGCCACAGCTAGCTGCACCACCACCTGATACGCAACGTGTTAGCAGGAGGCAACATTTCACAACATGGTGGAACAGTACGTGTGCACACCCCTCCACGTACTGACTGATGGTTCGGCCCCATTTAACTTCTGGGTCTGTAAATTGTCCACGTGGCCAGAGCTAGCCTTTTATGCCTTGGAGGTGCTGGCCTGCCCGGCGGCCAGCGTTTTGTCTGAACGTGTATTCAGCACGGCAGGGGGCGTCATTACAGACAAACGCAGCCGCCTGTCTACAGCCAATGTGGACAAGCTGACGTTCATAAATATGAACCAGGCATGGATCCCACAGGACCTGTCCATTCCTTGTGCAGATTAGACATTAACTACCTCCCCTTAACCATATATTATTGTACTCCAGGGCACTTCCTCATTCAATCCTATTTTTATTTTCATTTTACCATTATATTGCGAGGCTACCCAAAGTTGAATGAACCTCTCCTCTGTCTGGGTGCCGGGGCCTAAATATATGCCAATGGACTGTTCCAATGTTGGGTGACGTGAAGCCTGATTCTCTGCTATGACATGCAGACTGATTCTCTGCTGACATGAAGCCAGATTCTCTGTTACGGGACCTCTCTCCTCTGCCTGGGTGCCAGGGCCTAAATTTATGACAATGGACTGTTACAGTGGTGGCTGACGTGAAGCCTCATTCTCTGCTATGACATGCAGACTGATTCTCTGCTGACATGAAGCCAGATTCTCTGTTACGGGACCTCTCTCCTCTGCCTGAATGCCTGGGCCTAAATATATGACAATGGACTGTTACAGTGGTGGCTGACGTGAAGCCTGATTCTCTGCCATGACATGAAGACTGATTCTCTGGTGACATGAAGCCAGATTCTCTGTCACGGGACCTCTCTCCTCTGCCTGGGCGCCTGGGCCTAAATATATGCCAATGGACTGTTCCAATGTTGGGTGATGTGAAGCCTGATTCTCTGCTATGACATGCAGACTGATTCTCCGCTGACAGTTAGCCAGATTCTCTGTTACGGAACCTCTCTCCTCTGCCTGGGTGCCTGGGCCTAAATATATGCCAATGGACTGTTGCAGTGGTGGCTGACGTGAAGCCTGATTCTCTGCTATGACATGAAAACTGATTCTCTGGTGACATGAAGCCAGATTCTGTGTTATGGGACCTCCCTCCTCTGACTGGGTGCCTGGGCCTAAATTTATGACAATGGACTGTTACAGTGGTGGGTGACGTGAAGCCTGATTCTCTGCTATGATATGAAGACTGATTCTCTGCTGACATGAAGCCAGATTCTGTGTTATGGGACCTCTCTCCTCTGCCTGGGTGCCGGGGCCTAAATTTATGACAATGGACTGTTCTAAAGTTGGGTGACGTGAAGCATGATTCTCTGCTATGACATGCAGACTGATTCTCTGCTGACATGAAGCCAGATTCTATGTTATGGGACCTCTCTCCTCTGCCTGGGTGCCTGGGCCTAAATTTATGACAATGGACTGTTACAGTGGTGGGTGACGTGAAGCATGATTCTCTGCTATGACATGAAGACTGATTCTCTGGTGACATGAAGCCAGATTCTGTGTTATGGGACCTCTCTCCTCTGTCTGGGTGCCGGGGCCTAAATTTATGACAATGGACTGTTACAGTGGTGGGTGACGTGAAGCCTGATTCTCTGCTATGATATGAAGACTGATTCTCTGCTGACATGAAGCCAGATTCTGTGTTATGGGACCTCTCTCCTCTGCCTGGGTGCCAGGGCCTAAATTTATGACAATGGACTGTTACAGTGGTGGGTGACGTGAAGCATGATTCTCTGCTATGACATGAAAACTGATTCTCTGGTGACATGAAGCCAGATTCTCTGTTACGGGACCTCTCTCCTCTGCCTGGGTGCCGGGGCCTAAATATCTGAGAATGGACTGTTCTAGTGGTGGGTGACGTGAAGCCAGATTCTCTGCTATGGGACCTCTCTC
This sequence comes from Bufo gargarizans, assembly GCF_014858855.1. NCBI lineage: Eukaryota > Metazoa > Chordata > Amphibia > Anura > Bufonidae > Bufo > Bufo gargarizans. Next base: position 192,423,252 of record NC_058085.1, on the reverse strand, counting down.
CAATTGATATTGGTTAATTTTTATTTATTTTATTGTTATTTTTATTCATTTCCCTATCCACATTTGTTTGCAGGGGATTTACCTACATGTTGCTGCCTTTTGCAGCCCTCTAGCCCTTTCCTGGGCTGTTTTACAGCCTTTTTAGTGCTGAAAAGTTCGGGTCCCCATTGACTTCAATGGGTTTCGGGTTCGGGACGAAGTTCGGATCAGGTTCGGATCCCGAACCCGAACATTTCCTTGGAAGTTCGGCCGAACTTCTCGAACCCGAACATCCAGGTGTTCGCTCAACTCTACTTGTAGACAATGCAGCCAACAGAACCAATGTCCGCTCCATTAAAATGGTCCCTACAAACAAAATAGTCTAGGGGTAGGAGTATTTGAGTGACTAGGAGGTGCCCAGATACAGAACTATTTTATTTTTATTTATAAAATGAACTGTCTAATAATGATACATCCTCCCTATATTACATTGAGTATACCATGAACAAGTGTTACCAGTGAGTGCCACGAACAAGTGTCATTGAAGTAGTTGGTCTGTTGAAATGGACATGTGGCATTTTAAAGGTTAAATGGATTTACAGCAATTTTTGCTGTTTTGTTTGACAGTTCTGGGTGGAAGATATATATATATATATATATATAATATACAATGGAAAAAATTGGACAGCACTCCAGACGGTATCTTCGGTAAAGCAGATAAAGTTTAATCACCCATGTGGTGGCAGCAAAAAAGCATTGGCTTTTTTGCTGCCACCACATGGGTGATTAAACTTTATCTGCTTTACCGAAGATACCGTCTGGAGTGCTGTCCAATTTTTTCCATTGTCTATTGTGGGTAAGCTCCAGTTGCCATCCTTGGACTCTGCACCCAATTTTTCCACAGGTGGTGCTGCCGGTAGATTTTTATACTTTATATATATATATATATATATATATATATATATATCATCTAACTGATATGCCCAAAGATAGAAGAATATGGTGGCAGATACAGAACCACCCATGGAGGTCTATATAGTACTATTCTATAGACCTCCACAAGTGACTCTGACTGACTGGCAGGAATGGGTTAATAGGCATGGAACGAGGAGGGAACATGTTATCCAAAAGGGGCGGTTACTAGCATACCGGACCTACCAGCGATACGCGGGAGCGCTGCCCATATACGTAAGATGACGCGCTCCAGACTGTCAGGTCATGCGACGGGTATGCAGAGTAAGGAGCACATAGTGCACACATCAGAGGATGCGCTCCACTTTGATTGGATTTGGAAGATGTCAGTAGGTGGTAGTGAAGCACCAGTGGCTGCAGCGGAGAGATGGGTGTAGCTTCGCGGTATACAAAGAGAGGTCACTGTGAGCGTGTGCACGCCTATACCCCACTTCCCCTGACAAAGCCACGCAGGTGGCGAAACATGTCGGGAGGGGTGTATTAGTGTAGTGTCAATTTTAGACAGGGCTAGTGAACAGTATAAGGAGCATTACAGGTGGCATAGGCAGTCATAAGGCGTACGTAGTGAGGGTTGAAGTGACCGGCATATGCTATACTAGGTATATATACTAAGTCTTATTGAGGGAAAAACAACAGCCAATAGTAGGAGACTGATGCACGCCCCTGTGTAAAGTATCAGCCTGCAGAGTAATCAGTGTAAATCTGAGGAGAGAGTGAATTGTTGCCAAAACTGGAACCCTCTCCCAGGTAGCAATACAAATAGATATAGAAATTGCACTGACAGACTGATACATTTGATACACATGGTGGACTCGCCTCAATGATAAGGGCTCCACAGTAAACAGATAGCAACAGAGCAAATAAAGTTGCAAATAACAACCTAACAATAAAGGTTGATTAAATTAACCGGTCAAGGCTGCCCTGCAGAGAGATAGAAACCATACACTCACAACAGTTTTGAATGGAGCATGCCCCAAGTAATGCACCCGATAGGCAGAGATTATTGGAATTAAAGACACAGTATGCGGATGATGTACTGTATATGTCACCAATAGGTATAAAACAAAAATATCTTGCTGCTGTCAAACACAAACAGTGGTCCATAAAATGACTTTGGGGTCTTTAAAAAGCTTTTGGTAGTAAAAACAGCAAATTTCTCTCCCTGCACTATCTGTCCCTTCCTCAGCACTGTCCATGAGACTGCAGGTAAATAGATTGCTCGCTCATCACTAATACTGAATACACTGTATTCCCATGCACCCTTTCCACCACAAAAAAGGGTATATGGTTCAATCATCCTTTTTTCGTCTTTCTCCTCTTCCATCATATCAACATGCTTATTAGTCTGCCCTCGCTCCTAATGTTGTAGAGGGCCAGATCACCTGCAGGCCCTCACATGTAATTTTTTAGAGGGTCAGCTCATCAGCAGGCCCTCAACCATAATGTTTTACAGGATCAGCTCACCAGCAGGCCCTCACCTGCAATCTTTTAGAGGGTCAGCTCACCTGCAAGCCCTTGCATATAATGTTTTAGAGGGTCAGCTCACCAGCAGGTCTTCACCTACAATCTTCTAGAGGGCTAGCTCACCTGCAGGCCCTAACATATAATGTTTTAGAGAGTCAGCTTACCATTAGGCCCTCAACCATAATGTTTTACAGGGTCAGCTTACCAGCAGGCCCCAATCTACATTCTTTTAGATGGCCAGCTGACCTGCAGGCCCTCACATATAATGTTTTAGAGGGTCAGCTCACCTGCAAGCCCTCGCATATAATGTTTTAGAGGGTCAGCTCACCAGCAGGCCCTCACCTAAAATCGTTTAGAGGGTCAGCTCACCTGCAGGCCCTCGCATATAATGTTTTAGAGGGTCAGCTCACCAGCAGGCCCTCATCTACAATATTTTAGAGGGTCAGCTCGCCTGAAAGCCCTCGCATATAATGTTTTAGATGGTCATCTCACCAGCAGGCCATCACCTACAATCTTTTAGAGAGCCTGTTCACCTGCAGGACCTCACATGTAATGTTTTAGAGGGTCAGCTCACCAGCAGGCCTTCAACCATAATGTTTTACAGGGTCAGCTCACCAGAAGGCCCTCACCTACAATCTTTTAGAGGGTCAGCTCACCTGCAGGCCCTCGCATATAATGTTTTAGAGGGTCAGCTCACCAGGAGACCCTCACCTACAATCTTTTAGAGAGTCAGCTCGCCTGAAGGCCCTCGCATATAATGTTTTAGAGGGTCAGCTCACCAGCAGGCCATCACCTACAATCTTTTAAAGGGCCTGTTCACCTGCAGGACCTCACATGTAATGTTTTAGAGGGTCAGCTCACCAGAAGGCCCTCATCTACAATCTTTTAGAGGGTCAGCTCACCTGCAGGCCCTCGAATATAATGTTTTAGAGGGTCAGTTCACCAGCAGGCCCTCACCTACAAACTTTTAGAGGGTCAGCTCACCTGCAGGCCCTTGCATATAATGTTTTAGAAGGTCAGCTCACCAGCAGGCCCTCACCTACAAGCTTTTAGAGGGCCAGCTCACCTGCAGGACCTCACATGTAATGTTTTATAAGGCCATCTCTCCAGTAGGCCCTCAACCATATGTTTTACAGGGTCAGCTCACCAGCAGGACCTCACCTACAATCTTTAAGAGGGTCAGCTCGCCTGCAGGCCCTCACATATAATGTTTTAGAGGGTCAAAACACCAGCAGGCCCTCACCTACAATCTTTTAGAGGGCCAGCTCACCTGCAGGCCCTCAGATGTATTTTTTTAGAGGGTCAGCTCACCAGCAGGCCTTCACCTACTATCTTTTAGAGGGTCAGCTCACCTGCAGGCCCTCACATGTAATGTTTTAGAGGGTCAAATCACCAGCAGGCCCTCACCTACAATCTTTTAGAGGGCCAGCTCACCTGCAGGCCCTCACATGTAATGTTTTAGAGGGTCAGCTCACCAGCAGGCCTTCACCTACTATCTTTTAGAGGGTCAGCTCACCTGCAGGCCCTCACATGTAATGTTTTAGAGGGTCAAATCACCAGCAGGCCCTCACCTACAATCTTTTAGAGGGCCAGCTCATCAGCAGGCCCTCGCCCATAGTTTTTTCAATGGATAGCTAAACAGCATGCGTTTGACCATAATTTTTTAAATGGTCAGCTCAGCAGCAGGCACTCGCCCATCATTTTTTCGATGCTCAGATCAGCAGTAGGCCCTTGCCCCTAATGTTTTAGAGAGTCAGCTCTGCTGCAGACCCTTACCTCTAATGTTTTAGATGGTCAGCTCAGCAGCAGGCCCTCACCCGTAATGTTTTAGAGGGTAACCATCAGTCCCTTGCTACTAATGTTTTCGAGGGTCACCAGCAGGCCAAAATCATATTTTTTCAAGTGTGTGTGATGCACTACTTTATGTGTCATAAAGGGTGTATTGGAGTGCCGGTTCCTTGTAATTTTTGGAAGCCCTTTCACTTAGTGCATAGGCTTTATGAGTGTACGAGTCCCACTACCTGAACAATTGTACCACAATGTGAATGAGGCGCTCCATTATGTTATATACAGGTTGTATCAAAGTGCCTTTTCCATGTTATTTTTGGCAGCACTTGCATGTTATATGCAAATATATATATATATATATATATATATATATATATATTTATACATATATATATATATATATATATATATATGAATGTTTCCTAACAATTTTTCCTCTAAAATCAATTTTATCTTCGGTTTTCTGCGTGTTATTGTCAGTCTGTAAAAGTGGCGTACTACTCGGACAACATCGTTCCCAGCAGCGACCTGGGAGTCCAAGATGCATCCAGACATCCTCCCAATGCTGTTCCTGAACCATTTTGGTGGTGTTTCCATCAATTTCTGACCTTTTCATATGAACCATACACCCTCCCTTTTTCAGAGCAGGGGGTGCCTGGTTTAATGCTCTCCCATTGACTCCCACTGTGCTCGTGTGCTCGTTAGAGCACCTGAGCATCCCGAGGTGTTTGACCCGAGCAACCGAACACCCGAGCACTTTGGTGCTCAATTAACACTAGTGTTCACCACAGATCAGCTGATTAGAGTGTGTGATTAGACTACACTGTGTGATGAATGTGCTTAACATTATTCAATAGTGGCCTACTGCATATGTGTTCCTTTAAGGTCCCCAGGTGCAGACACGCAAAACATTTGAATATACTAATATATTTGGAATAATTAAATAAAATAAAAAAATAACAACATTTTTTTCCTCCAGGGGGTAAAATGTTCATAATAAGAAAAGCCTTTTTTTTAGATGCATAAAAGTAAATTGTACTAGCCCAAGACTTCAGTGCAGATGTTGAATTCATTCTGTTTATAGATGCTATATTAAAAACTATAAGAAAAACTTTACAGTCTATTATAGCTTCTGCCATCTGGAAGAATCTGGAAGAAAGAACTTCTGAGTGACCTTAAGTTATCTCAGTATCACTCATGCCTTGCAGTGATATGAGTGACAAATTCAACTGTCATCCTGTGCTATATATTTTAATCACAAGATGTTTCATTTGTTTGAGTCATGATGGGGACACTTTCAGAACGCAGAAAAAAATCGACTTTGTAATATTAATTCATATTTTAAAACCATACAATTTCTCAAATTACAAAACCTCTATTTTACCTCTACCATGTTTATTTAACCTTCCAATGAAAGCATGAAAAAGCTAAATAACAGGAAATGGAGGATAATTGTGGAGGGTATGTTCAAAAATAAAGGAGTTGTCCTTGTTTAAGTAGCCTATTCCATATTACATTATATTATTTTATTATTTATTTATTTTACTCACTTTTATAGTACTACTATATTCCACAGCACTTTACAGACATTAGCATCACACTGTCCCCAATGGGGCTCATAATCTAAGTCAGTATGTCTTTGGAGTGTGGGAGGAAATCCACGCAAACATGGGAAGAACATACAAACCTCATGCAGATGTTGTCCTTAGGAGTTTAGCGGGGGTAGGGGGAGCAGGGTTTTGACATGCCAGTCTAGGACTATTGTACCAGATAAAAAAGTAAAAGAAAAATGTGCAGTATATTCAGTTATATTTCTTGCAAACCAAAAAAGCTCAAAAGAGCACTAAATAATACAACATTGTAGGATTTAATGTGACAATGTTTGTTTTTATTGAATTGGGCACTAAGATCTTAGTATACTGTGGGCATTGATATTTGCAGTAGCAGTATAGTCCATTGTCTGGAAAAATGCAATGGGCTCTAGAACACACTTCCCCCTAATATGCTATATCACTGTCCCCAGAGAATGCCATCACTGTGTAACACCACAGAGTTGTGTTACAAAACTCTTTTACTCCTGCTACAACCTGTAAAGAATATTTACCTGGTCATCTAATGTAATTTTATATCACATCCTCACAAATGTGCATTGCAAAGCCTTGTAAGTATATACAGTTGCAAGAAAAAGTATGTGAACCCTTTGGAATGATATGGATTTCTGCACAAATTGGTCATAAAATGTGATCTGATCTTCATCTAAGTCACAACAATAGACAATCACAGTCTGCTTAAACTAATAGCACACAAATAATTAAATGTTACCATGTTTTTATTGAACACACCATGTAAACATTCACAGTGCAGGTGGAAAAAGTATGTGAACCCTTGGATTAAATAACTGGTTGAACCTCCTTTGGCAGCAATAACTTCAACCAAACGTTTCCTGTAGTTGCAGATCAGACGCGCACAACGGTCAGGAGTAATTCTTGACCATTACCCTTTACAGAACTGTTTCAGTTCAGCAATATTCTTTGGATGTCTGATATGAATCGCTTTCTTGAGGTCATGCCACAGCATCTCAATCGGGTTGAGGTCAGGACTCTGACTGGGCCACTCCAAAAGGTGTATTTTCTTCTGTTTAAGCCATTCCGTTGTTGATTTACTTCTATGCTTTGGATCGTTGTCTTGTTGCAACACCCATCTTCTGTTGAGCTTCAGCTGGTGGACAGATGGCCTTAAGTTCTCCTGCAAAATGTCTTGATAAACGTGGGAATATATTTTTCCTTTGATGATAGCAATCCATCCAGGCCCTGACGCAGCAAAGCAGCCCCAAACCATGATGCCCCCACCACCATACTTCACAGATGGGATGAGGTTTTGATGTTGGTGTGTCCTGTGGCTCTTTTTCCCCACACATAGTGTTGTGTGTTTCTTCCAAACAACTCAACTTTGCTTTCATCTGTCCACAGAATATTTTGCCATTACTGCTGTGGAACATCCAGGTGCTCTTGTGCAAACTGTAAACGTGCAGAAATGTTTTTTTTTGGGCCAGCAGTGGCTTCCTCTGTGGTATCCTCCCATGAAATCCATTCTTGTTTAGTGTTTTACATATCGTAGATTCGCTAACAGGGATGTTAGCATATGCCAGAGACTTCTGTAAGTCTTTGGCTGACACTCTAGGATTCTTTTTCACCTCATTGAGCAGTCTGCGCTGTGCTCTTGCAGTCATCTTAACAGGACAGTCACTCCTAGGGAGAGTAGCAGTGTCACGTACCGGCAGGACAGGTAGTGGATCCTCTGGACCAGAGAGGCGATGGCGTGGGTTGTACTAAAGGATCGGTTCTAAGCAGTTACTGGTCTTCACCAGAGCCCGCCGCAAGGCGGGATGGATTTGCTGCGGCGGTAACTACCAGGTCGTGTCCCCTAGTAACAACTCGACCTCTCTGGCAGCTGATAAGGCGTGGTACACAGGGAGAAGGCAAGAGCGTAGTCAGACGTAGCAGAGGTCAGGGCAGGCGGCAAAGGTTCAAAGGCGAGTAGACGGTAGCAACGGGTTCGGCAACAGGCAAGGCAAACAAACACAGTGGAACGCTTTCTCTGAGGCACAAGGCACAAAGAACCGGCAGGAAGCTGTGAGAGGAGAAGGTATAAATGGGCAGTGCACAGGTGCAGCCTAATTAAGTCAGCACTGCCTCTCACAAACCTTAACCATTAATAACCCTTTTGGACCAGGCACCAATCACTGGTGCACTGGCCCTTTGAATCTAAGAGTCCCGGCGCACGCGCGCCCTAGAGAGCGAGGACGCACACGCCGAGACACTGGAGTGCTGCCTGGGGGCATACGCTGTGAGCGCTCCGAGGCCAGCAGGGGACCCGGAGCGCTCAGCGTAACAAGCAGCAGTGCTGAACTTTCTCCATTTATAGACAATTTGTCTCACCGTGGACTGATGAACAGCAAGGATTTTGGAGATACTTTTATAACCCTTTCCAGCTTTATGCAAGTCAACAATTCTTAATAGTAGGTCTTCTAAGAGCTCTTTTGTGCGAGGCATCATTCATGTCAGGCAATGCCTCTTGAGAAAAGCAAACCCAGAACTGGTGTGTGTTTTTTATAGGGCAGGGCAGCTGTAACCAACACCTCCAATATCATCTTATTGATTGGACTCCAGTTGGCTGACACCTCACTCCAATTAGCTCTTGGAGATGTCATTGGTCTAGGGGTTCACATACTTTTTCCACCTGCACTGTGAATGTTTACATGGTGTGTTCAATAAAAACATGGTAACATTTAATTATTTATGTGTTATTAGTTTAAGCAGACTGTGATTGTCTATTGTTGTGACTTAGATTAAGATCAGATCACATTTTATGATCAATTTGTGCAGAAATCCATATCATTCCAAAGGGTTCACATACTTTTTCTTGCAACTGTATTGCTGTAATTTCTATGTTCACCAGCAGGTGGCAGCAATGTGTTCACACAGACTTAGTTACAGTTTAGTGTTTCTGAACTGGAATAGTTCATTCCAGTTTAGCTCCCCCCTCTGTGAGCAGAGTGGATTATGCCCACATCCTGCCTCATGGGGAGGGAAGGAAGTTAGTGTCAGTGTGTCAGCCACCCCTGCTAGGGGAAGGCTGTGCGTGTAGGAGCTCCCAGATATAGGGATCCAAAGCCAGGATCTTGCCTCGGCTGAGACATTGATCATCATCCCCAGCCTGGGCCCTTCAGCCTCAGCTGGAAGAAGCAAGCAGCCACCTCCAGTGACAGGAAGAAGCATACCCTGAGACACTAACTGTGAGTACCGTCCAGAGACCCCAGGAGAAGCCAAATTCCTCCTCAGCAAGTCAGTCCCCAGACAGCAGAAGATAGCTAGTGCAGAAGATAAATTCCTGCCACATTACAGAGCTGCTAAGCAGACGTCCTTTTCCTGCAAAAGCTCCAGGCACATGATAGAGCAGAAGATAATTTCCTGCCACGCATTGCCAATACCTGCTGGGACCAAAGACTATTGCTGTACCTTGCTTGGATGAGAATTACTACCAGTAAAGACAAGTTAGAACTTTACCCGAAGTCTGGATCTCAATTACTGCTGCAATCTCCTCTATTACTCTTACTAGCACAACACTCATTTTATTGCAAGTGAGCCAGGATCCAGGAGTCCAGCTATACCCAGGTAGGAGACACCATTGACACCATTTGTATTACCACATTACACCACTCTGGCATTCCTAACCTGGCACATGAGTTACAACACCTTAAAGGGCCATGTGTTAGTACCCTGCTGGCGTCTCAAACAAAACTATAGACTAGTATACCCATATCCTGACCCACTGCATAATTTGGCATCCGTGTAACTGTACCATGGTCTGGCTCACCGCAACTGTCCCAGAGCTGTTCTCTATATGCCATCACTGCTTACTGTATTCACATTGTGCAAAAAATACAATGGACTCTACAAAACTCTTCATGGTCATTTATTTTTTATTTTTCTTTAAACAGTAAAATTAAGTGATAAAATTTATAAAAAAACTGGGTTTATTATGAATTTCACAAACATGTACACATATCTGTCAAACAAATTCGAAACTCTTCAGGTTCGCATTGGGTGAACCCAGTAAAACAGCAAGCAGCACCATTTTACTGAACATGTTGTCAGACAAAACCATCATGGATGAAGAAGGATGCTTACATGACCCTTGTAGGAAGTGGAGACGGGGCTGCCTTGATTGGCTTAGAGGTTGAGAAACAGCCTCATCAGCCAATCAAACGTTTCTGCTTAGGATTTCACTAGCTTATTGCCTGCACAGCACCTCAATAGTATTCTGCTGCAGAGCAACTGAATTTTTTTTGCTAATTATTTTCTTTTTAAACACGTTGCATTACAGAAAAATCTTTTTATGGCAATAACACCATTTTTATACCAGCAAAATTAAGTGTAAATTACACCATAGGCTGAAATATTACTGCCTTTCCTGCATCATTATAAGTTAACTGCTGACTAAATATTTGTTACTGTAGCTAACAATTTTCAACCCTAACCCCTTTATTAGCATGGATAGTCCAGCCAGACAAAAAATCGGCTATAAATCATCACTGTCATAACAGGGGGAACAGATGAACGCTGGGCACTAGTTAACCGCCTCCGGACCGCCTAACACAGGAACGCGGTCCAGAGGCGGCAGTCTCAGGCAGAGTCACGCAGGGATGCGTGATCTCGCGAGACTAAAGATTACGCTCACAGCCGGCCAGCACATCCCGGGACGGCAAAAGTTCAAAGGGGGGTTACATCATCAGCCTGCCAGCCAATGATCATCGCTGGCAGGCTGATTATTTTTAAAAAACGAATCACAGGCCATTTAACACCTTATATTTATAAATATAAGGTGTTAAATGGCTGCTGCGCTCCTCTGCTGATTCTTTTCGTCGGTTGATCTCAGGAGAGGAGCACAGTTCAAAGTGAGTACACCAAACACTACACTTAGCCCCCAGATCACCCCCCATCACCCCAATTAACCCCTTGATCGCCCCTGTCAATCACCTAGTGAAAGGGAAAAAAGTGATCAGTGTAAACTGTCACTTTTTTTTCCCACTGGTATTGACTGATAGGTTTTAAGATAGTTTAGGCCCCTTGGTTAGGTAGTTAGCAACCGGTTAGCGCCCAGCCCACCGCACCGCAGTCACCGATTCGCTGATTAGCATATCGATAATCAGCATTTGTACTTTTATAGTATCTGTAAGTGATCAAAACTGATCACAGTCAGATCTATAATAGTATTAGTGTCACCTTAGCTCGCCCTCCACCCAAAACGCAGTGTTTGCCCGATCAGGCCTGATCGGTCGCCCACACTTGCGTTCAACCACGCCCGCCCCGCTGCAGTGACAAAAAATATATATATTTTTTATCACTGCACAATCACTTTAAAAGCGCTGCGGCGATAAAAAAAAATCTGTTTTGATATTTTTGTCAATCGCAGCGGCCTCCGGTACTTCGCTAGCCTCCCATTTGTAAGACAGGTTTGCTTTTTTTCTTGGGTAGTCTCAGGGAATGCCCCCTAAATTTAGTAGGCCAAATGTCAAACAAGGGGTATTCTTCTGAAGAGGCCTACAGGATTCTGACCCAGTCGGATGAGGAATGGGAACCCTCATCTGACGAATCCAGCGGGTCAGAATATGAACCTGTAGAAAGCAGTGGCAGTCTGACCCAAAGTTCGGACAAGGAGGTTGAGGTCCCTGATAGCACCAGGCGTACCCGGCCCCGTGTTGCTAGACCACAGGTTGCGCAGGATCCGCTTCAAGGGAGCAGAGTGTGGCTGGCGCTGTCGGATTACGTGGTGAGGCATACACCAGCAGCGCAGCCCACCCTGGACCTAGTACCAGCACTGCCGTACAACATGGTGAAGTGGCGAGCACCAGAAGGGCAGTTGAAGCCGGTACGGTGGCACGTGCAACAGACAGGCCCATAGAGCCCCTAGAGTCCCTGAGGTGCCGGCAAACCCTGATTGGCAGTTCCCAACTTCAGCCGCACCATTAGTTCCCCCTTTCACCGCTGGAGTTCGGGTTAAGACAGCTCAGATCGGTTCGGCCCTGGGATTTTTTGAGCTGTTCTTGACTGCGGAGCTCTTGGACATAGTCGTGGCAGAAACAAATCAGTATGCCACTCAATTTATAGCAGCCAACCCGGGAAGTTATTATGCCCAGCCTTTCCGGTGGAAACCCGTCCAAGTTTCCGAATTAAACATTTTTCCGGGCCTTCTCCTCAACATGGGTCTAACCAAAAAGCATGAATTGCGGTCATATTGGTCCACGAATAGGGATGAGCGACCCCAAACTGTATAGTTCGGGTTTGTACCGAATTTTGGGATGTCCGTGACACGGACCCAAACATTTTCGTAAAAGTCCGGGTTCGGTGTTCGTCGCTTTCTTGGTGCTTTTTGAAAGGCTGCAAAGCAGCCAATCAACAAGCGTCATACTACTTGCCCCACGAGGCCGTCACAGCCATGCCTACTATTGGCATGGCTGAGATTGGCCAGTGAAGCATGTGACCCAGCCTCTATTTAAGCTGGAGTCACGTAGCACCGCACATCACTCTGCTCTGATCAGTGTAGGGAGAGGTTGCAGCTGCGACTGTTAGGGTGAGATTAGGCAGTGATTAACTCCTCAAAAACACTTAATTCAGTGTTCGATCTACAGCTGTGGATCATTGAACTGCTGCTATTCAATTTCTCACTGTTTTTAGGCTGCCCAGAGCATTTTTCAGTAACTTTTTTCTGGGGTGATCGGCAGCACAATCTGCCACCAAGTCCATTTAACCATCAATAGTGTGGTTATTTTTTTGCTATATCCTACATCAGGGGCAAACTGCCACCAAGTCCATTTAACCATCAATAGTGTGGTTATTTTTTTGCTATATCCTACATCAGGGGCAAACTGCCACCAAGTAAATTTAACCATCAATAGTGTGGTTATTTTTTTGCTATATCCTACATCTGGGGCAAGCTGCCACCAAGTCCATTTAACCATTAATAGTGTGGGGATTGGCTGTGCTTGCTATTTTATTGAGGGGTGAAATACAATTGCCAAAATAGCAGTACCATAAATCTGGTGTTTCAGCTGTGACCAGCCAATTGTAATACTGTCTGGCAAAGGCTATATTTTTGTTCTAGGTTGAAATACAGTTCACAACTTAGCAATTCCCTAAATCAGTGGTTTCTGCTGTATCAGGCCTACTTTAAATCTATCTATAAAAGGGTATATTAGATTGAAGGTGCGGATAGTGTCATCCTCAATAACTTCACACGCTACCGTGCATTTCAAAGTTTAATTCTGTTCCTAAACGTATACCTGTCACCCAGCGCCTAAATAATAGTCCTAAAATTTATATTCAGCTAAATCTGTGTTTATTGCTGAGGCTGGTCAATTCATTTAGTGTTCGCCAAAGCACAGTTTTTGTTCTGGGTTGAAATACAATTCCCAACTTAGCAATTCTCTAAATCAGTGGTTTCTGCTGTATCAGGCCTACTTTAAATCTATCCATAAAAGGGTATATTAGATTGAAGGTGCAGATAGGGTCATTCTCAATAACTTCACACACACGCTACCGTGCATTTCCGAGTCTAATTCTGTCCGTAAACGTATACCAGTCACCCAGCGCCTAAATAATAGGCCTCAAATTTATAGTCAGCTAAATCTGTTGTTACTGCTGTGCCTGTATTAGTGTAATACGGTACTTAAATAGATAGCCAGATAGTGTTAGTTGTCTGTAAAAAAAGGCCTGAATTTGAATTCAATACATTGGGCCAAATAATATTTTTCTTATTGTGGTGAACGGTAACAATGAGAAAAACATCTAGTAAGGGACGCGGACATGGTTATGGTGGTGTTAGTGGACCCTCTGGTGCTGGGAGAGGATGTGGCCGTTCTGCCACAGCCACACGTCCTAGTGTGCCAACTACCTCAGGTCCCAGTAGCCGCCAGAATTTACAGAATTTGGTGGGGCCCAATGCCGTTCTAAGGATGGTAAGGCCTGAGCAGGTACAGGCATTAGTCAATTGGGTGGCCGACAGTGGATCCAGCACGTTCACATTATCTCCCACCCAGTCTTCTGCAGAAAGCGCACAGATGGCGCCAGAAAACCAAGCCCATCAGTCTGTCACATCACCCCCATGCATATCAGGAAAACTGTCTGAGCCTCAAGTTATGCAGCAGTCTCTTATGCTGTTTGAAGACTCTGCTGGCAGGGTTTACCAAGGGCATCCACCTAGCCCTTCCCCAGCGGTGGAAGACATAGAATGCACTGACGCACAACCACTTATGTTTCCTGATGATGAGGACATGGGAATACCACCTCAGCACGTCTCTGATGATGACGAAACACAGGTGCCAACTGCTGCTTCTTTCTGCAGTGTGCAGACTGAACAGGAGGTCAGGGATCAAGACTGGGTGGAAGACGATGCAGGGGACGATGAGGTCCTAGACCCCACATGGAAAGAAGGTTGTGCCACTGACTTTCACAGTTCGGAGGAAGAGGCAGTGGTGAGACCGAGCTAACAGCATAGCAAAAGAGAGAGCAGTGGGCAAAAGCAGAACACCCTCCGCCAAGAGACTCCACCTGCTACTGACCGCCGCCATCTGGGACCGAGCACCCCAAAGGCAGCTTCAAAGAGTTCCCTGGCATGGCACTTCTTCAAACAATGTGCTGACGACAAGAATTGAGTGGTTTGCACGCTGTGCCATCAGAGCCTGAAGCGAGGCATTAACGTTCTGAACCTTAGCACAACCTGCATTACCAGGCACCTGCATGCAAAGCATGAATTGCAGTAGAGTAAACACCTTAAAAACAAGGAAGTCACTCAGGGTCCCCCTGCTACCTCTTCTGCTGCTCCCGCCTCGGCCTCTTCCTCCGCCCAACAAACAGGGTATGTACCACCAACACCACCACCTCCGTCACCAAGCATCTCAACCATGTCACATGGCAGCGTTCAGCTCTCCATCTCACAAACATTTGAGAGAAAGCGTAAATTCCCACCTAGCCACCCTCGATCCCTGGCCCTGAATGCCAGCATTTATAAACTACTGGCCTATGAAATGCTGTCATTTAGGCTGGTGGACACAGACAGCTTCAAACAGCTCATGTCGCTTGCTGTCCCACAGTATGTTGTTCCCAGCCACCACTACTTCTCCAAGAGAGCCGTGCCTTCCCTGCACAACCAAGTATCCGATAAAATCGAGTGTGCACTGCGCAACGCCATCTGTGGCAAGGTCCACCTAACCACAGATACGTGGACCAGTAAGCACGGCCAGGGACGCTATATCTCCCTAACTGCACACTGGGTAAATGTAGTGAAGGCTGGGCCCCAGGCGGAGAGCTGTTTGGTGCACGTCCTTCCGCCGCCAAGGATCGCAGGGCAACATTCTTTGCCTACTGTTGCCTCCTCCTCCTCCTCGGCTTTCTCCTCCTCTTCTTCCACCTGCTCATCCAGTCAGCCACACACCTTCACCACCAACTTCAGCACAGCCCGGGGTAAACGTCAGCAGGCCATTCTGAAACTCATATGTTTGGGGGACAGGCCCCAAACCGCACAGGAGTTGCGGCGGGGTATAGAACAACAGACCGACAAGTGGTTGCTGCCGGTGAGCCTCAAGCCCTGCCTGGTGGTGTGCGATAATGGGCGAAATCTCGTTTCAGCTCTGGGACTAGCCGGTTTGACGCACATCCCTTGCCTGGCGCATGTGCTGAATTTGGTGGTGCAGAAGTTCATTCACAACTACCCCGACATGTCAGAGCTGCTGCATAAAGTACGGTCTGTCTGTTCGCGCTTCCAGCGTTCACATCCTGCCGCTGCTCGCCTGTCTGCGCTACAGCGTAACTTCGGCCTTCCCGCTCACCGCCTCAGATGCGACGTGCCCACCAGGTGGAACTCCACCTTGCACATGCTGGACAGACTGTGCAAGCAGCAGCAGGCCATAGTGGAGTTTCAGCTGCAGCACGCACGGGTCAGTCGCACTGCAGAATAGCACCACTTCACCACCAATGACTGGGCCTCCATGCGAGACCTGTGTGCCCTGTTGCGCTGTTTCGAGTACTCCACCAACATGGCCAGTGGCGATGACGCCGTTATCAGCGTTACAATACCACTTCTATGTCTCCTTGAGAAAACACTTAGGGCGATGATGGAAGAGGAGATGGCCCAGGAGGAGGAGGAGGAGGAAGAGGGGTCATTTTAGCACTTTCAGGCCAGTCTCTTCGAAGTGACTCAGAGGGAGTTTTTTTGCAACAGCAGAGGCCAGGTACAAATGTGGCCAGCTAGAGGACGAGGAGGACGAGGATGAGGAGGAGGTGGAGGAGGATGAGGTTGAAGCATTGTCACAGCGGGGTGGCACCCAACGCAACTTGGGCCCATCACTGGTGCATGGCTGGGGGGAAACGCAGGACGATGACGATACGCCTCCCACAGAGAACAGCTTGTCCTTACCTCTGAGCAGCCTGGCACACACTAGCGACTACATGCTGCAGTGCCTGCGCAATGACAGCAGAGTTGCTCACATTGTAACGTGTGCAGACTACTGGGTTGCCACCCTGCTGGATCCACGGTACAAAGACAATGTGCTCACCTTACTTCCTGCACTGGAGCGTGATAGGAAGATGCGCGAGTACAAGCGCACGTTGGTAGACGCGCTACTGAGAGCATTCCCAAATGTCACAGCGAAACAAGTAGAAGCCCAAGGCGAAAGCAGAGGAGGAGCAAGAGGTCGCCAATGCAGCTGTGTCACGGCCAGCTTCTCTGAGGGCAGGGTTAGCATGGCAGAGATGTGGAAAAGTTTTGTCAACATGCCACAGCTAACTGCAACACCACCTGATACGGAACGTGTTAGCAGGAGGCAACATTTCACTAACATGGTGGAACAGTACGTGTGCACACCCCTCCACGTCCTGACTGATGGTTCGGCCCCATTCAACTTCTGGGTGTCCACGTGGCCAAAGCTAGCCTTTTATGCCTTGGAGGTGCTGGCCTGCCCGGCGGCCAGCGTTTTGTCTGAACGTGTATTCAGCACGGCAGGGGGTGTCATTAGAGACAAACGCAGCCGCCTGTCTACAGCCAATGTGGACAAGCTGACATTCATAAAAATGAACCAGGCATGGATCCCACAGGACCTGTCCATCCCTTGTGCAGATTAGACATTTATAACTACCTCCCCTTAACCATATATTATTGTACTCCAGGGCACTTCCTCATTCAATCCTATTTTTATTTTCATTTTACCATTATATTGCAGGGCAACCCAAAGTTGAATGAACCTCTCCTCTGTCTGGGTGCCGGGGCCTAAATATATGACAATGGACTGTTACAGTGGTGGGTGACGTGAAGCCTGATTCTCTGCTATGACATGAAGACTGATTCTCTGCTGACATGAAGCCTGAATCTCTGTTATGGGACTTCTCTCTTCTGCCTGGGTGCCGGCGCCTAAATTTCTGACAATGGACTGTTCCAGTATTGGGTGACGTGAAGCATGATTCTCTGCTATGACATGAAGACTGATTCTCTGTTATGGGACCTCTCTCCTCTGCCTGGGTGCTGGGGCCTAAATATCTGACAATGGACTGTTCCAGTGTTGGGTGACGTGAAGCCTGATTCTCTGCTATGGCATGAAGACTGATTCTCTGCTATGACATGAAGACTGATTCTCTGCTGACATGAAGCCTGAATCTCTGTTATGGGACCTTTATCCTCTGCCTGGGTGCCGGGGCCAAAATATATGACAATGGACTGTTCCAGTGGTGGGTGACATGAAGCCTGATTCTCTACTATGACATGAAGACTGATTCTCTGCTGACATGAAGCCTGAACCTCTGTTATGGGACTTCTCTCCTCTGCCTGGGTGCCGGGGCCTAAATATATGACAATGGACTGTTCCAGTGGTGGGTGACGTGAAGCCTGATTCTCTGCTATGACATGAAGACTGATTCTCTGCTGACATGAAGCCTGAATCTCTGTTATGGGACCTCTCTCCTGTGCCTGGGTGCCGGGGCCTAAATATATGACAATGGACTGTTCCAGTGTTGGGTGACGTGAAGCATGATTCTCTGCTATGACATGAAGACTGATTCTCTGCTGACATGAAGCCTGAATCTCTGTTATGGGACATCTCTCCTCAGCCTGGGTGTCGGGGCCTAAATATCTGACAATGGACTGTTCCAGTGTTGGGTGACGTGAAGCATGATTCTCTGCTATGACATGAAGACTGATTCTCTGCTGACATGAAGCCTGAATCTCTGTTATGGGACCTCTCTCCTCTGCCTGGGTGCCGGGGCCTAAATATCTGACAATGGACTGTTCCAGTGTTGGGTGAAGTGAAGCATGATTCTCTGCTATGACATGAAGACTGAGTCTCTGTTATGGGACCTTTCTCCTCTGCCTGGGTGCCGGGGCCTAAATATATATGACAATGGACTGTTCCAGTGGTAGGTGACGTGAAGCCTGATTCTCTGCTATGACATGAAGACTGATTCTCTGCTGACATGAAGCCTGAATCTCTGTTATGGGACCTCTCTCCTCTGCCTGGGTGCCGGGGCCTAAATATCTGACAATGGACTGTTCCAGTGTTGGGTGACATGAAGCATGATTCTCTGCTATGACATGAAGACTGATTCTCTGTTGACATGAAGCCAGATTCCTTGCTATGGGACCTCTCTCCAATTTATTTTGGTTAATTTTTATTTATTTTATTTTTATTTTTATTCATTTCCCAATCCACATTTGTTTGTGTCATGGAACCATGAACCAGACGTACAACAAGAGATAAGTGGAAATAAGAAGGCTTTATTGAAAATCAAGCTGTAAGGCAAAAGTCCAAACGGATGGCTAAACCGAAGCAGGGTCTTGCGAAGCCAGAGGTCAGGAACCAGAAGGGTAGTCAGACGAAGCCTGGATCAGGAACCAGCAGGGTAGTCAGACGAAGCCTGGATCAGGAACCAGCAGGGTAGTCAGACGAAGCCAGGATCAGGAACCAGAAGCAGCAGCAGTCTTAGAAGCATGTGAACACAGGAGGACCAAGCAAGGAACTGAAGCCACAGACCTCCTATATATATATGAGCTAGGCATCCAGCTACTCCCAGTGGGAAGGAGGAGCCGCAGGGTGGAAGGCTACAAGAAACCCAGAAACCAAGATGGCCGCCAGCACATGTCAAACGAAGGAGAGCAGCAAGAAGGCAAGACCATGACAGTTTGCAGGGGATTTAACTAAATTTTGCTGCCTTTTGCAGCCCTCTATCCCATTTCTGGGCTGTTTTACATCCTTTTTAGTGCTGAAAAGTTCGGGTCCCCATTGATTTTAATGGGGTTGGGGTACGGGACGAAGTTCGGGTTCAGTTTGCATCCCGAACCCGAACATTTCCGGGAAGTTCGGCCAAACTTCTCGAACCCGAACATCCAGGTGTTCGCTCAACTCTATCCACGAACCCAATTCATCACATGCCCATGTTCTCTGCTGCCATGTCCAGGGCACGATTTGAGGCCATCCTGCGTTTCCTGCACTTTAGCGACAACACCACCTCCCGTCCCAGAGGCCACCCAGCTTTTGATCAGCTCCACAAAATTCGGCCCCTCATAGACCACTTCAACAACAAATTTGCAGATTTGTATACCCCTGAGCAAAACATCTGCGTAGACGAGTCCCTTAAACTTTTTACCGGGCGCCTTGGCTTCAAACAATACATCCCAAGCAAGCGCGCCCGGTATGGGGTCAAATTGTATAAGCTCTGTGAAAGGGCCACAGGCTATACCCAAAAATTTTGGATGTATGAGAGTAAAGATCAGACCCTGGAGCCAGTCGGTTGCCCTGACTTCCTGGGCAGCAGTGGGAAGACAGTCTGGGACTTTGTGTCACCCTTATTTGGCAAGGGGTACCATCTTTATGTGGACAATTTCTACACAAGTGTGCCCTTCTTCAGGCATTTGTTCCTAGAACAGATTGGCTGCTGTGGCACCACGCGACCTAGTCGCCGGGGCTTCCCCCAATGGTTCATTACCACCTGTCTTGCAAGGAGGGAGAGGGCTGCCTTGTGTAATGAAGAACTGCTCGCGGTGAAATGGAGAGACAAGCGTGACGTTTACATGCTCTCCCCCATTCACGCAGACACAACAATATAAATTGAACGAGCAACCAGTGTCATTGAATAGCCCCTCTGTGTCCACGACTATAATTTGCTCATGGGAGGGGTGGACTTCAATGACCAGATGTTGGCTCCCTATTTAGTTTCCCGACACACCAGACACTGGTATAAGAAGGTGTCTGTATATTTAATTCAATTGGCTGTATATAATAGTTTTGTTCTCTACAGTAAGGCTTGGAGAACAGGATCCTTTCTCAAATTTTAGGAAGAGATCATCGAGAACCTCCTGTATCCAGGAGGTTCCGTGTCCCCATCCACCAGTGTAGTGAGCCGTCTACACAATCGACTTTTCCTCAATGTCGTTGCTGGTACCTCAACCCAACCGTCACCCCGAAAAAAATGTTGTGTCTGTAGCAAGAGTGGAATAAGGCGTGACACCCGCTATTTCTGTTCTGACTGCCCTGACCACCCTGCCCTATGCTTAGGGGAGTGTTTCCGGAAGTACCACACACAGGTACACTTAGCATAGGGATTGCATCTAACAGGACAGGCACACGGGGCTATTAGGGCCCTTTCACTCACAGCTGCTGCAAACCTCTCCTTTCACCTGGGACAAAGTGCATAATGTACTTCTTTGGGCGATTTGCGCTTTGCACATTGTCCCATGGGGAAGGAGAGGTTTGTCCTATAAAGGTTAAAAAAAAAATACTAATAAAATCACCAGTAAGCAAAAAAGTTAACGTTGTGTTCAAAAAGTTAAATTAAGTTTATATGTTCTGTTCAAATGTTATTATAAAGTTAATAATTTTTTTTGCGTTGCGGCCTTGTTTTTTTTTTTTTACCTTCCAGGTGGACCAACCGATTGACTAGCTGCAGCACTGATGTGCATTCTGACAGAAGCATCGCGCTGCTGTCAGAGTGGCGCTGCAAGATGAGATTTCTACTCTGCAGTAAAAGATACGTTTGCTAAAGGCATATGAGCTGAGGGGTCGGTGGTGTTCATATGCTTTGGCAAACACTTTGTATATAAAAAAATAAATAAAAAATCCCAGCAATGATTTATTCATCCACATCGATTGATGTGAATGGAGAAATTGGGTTTGCCAGGGCATACGAGCTAAGTGGGTATGGATGTTGGGCGGAGCTCCTATGTCCTGGCAGACGCCTTTCCCCTCTTTTTTTTTTTTTTGGCAGAGATTTTTTCATCCACATTGATCGATGCGAATGGAGAAATCTGTGCCGTTCATTTTTTCTTTCAGCCCAGAGGCTGAACGGAAAAAAAAAATCTCATTACCCGTATGCTCAACATAAGGAGAATAGCAGAAACTCCTAATGCTGGCCATACATGTAATGATTGCGGAGACCCTCAAATGCCAGGGCAGTGCAAACACCCCACAAATGACCCCATTTTGGAAAGAAGACACCCCAAGGTATTCTCTGAGGGGCATATTAAGTCCATGAATGATTGAAATTTTTGTCCCAAGTTAGCGGAAAGGAAGACTTTGTGAGAAAAAACAAACAAAAAAACAATTTCCGCTAACTTCTGCAAAAAATAAATAAAAAATTCTATGAACTCGCCATGCCCCTCATTGAATTCTTTGGGGTGTCTTCTTTCCAAAATGGGGTCACATGTGGGGTATTTATACTGCCTGGCATTTTAGGGGCCCTAAAGCGTGAGAAGAAGTCTGGGATCCAAATGTCTAAAAATGTCCTCCTAAAAGGAATTTGGGCCCCTTTGCGCATCTAGGCTGCAAAAAAGTGTCACACATGTGGTATCGCCGTACTCAGGAGAAGTTGGGTAATGTGTTTTGGGGGTGTCATTTTACATATACCCATGCTGGGTGAGATAAATATCTTGGTCAAATGCCAACTTTGTATAAAAAAATGGGAAAAGTTGTCTTTGGCCGAGATATTTCTCTCACCCAGCATGGTTATATGTAAAAAGACACCCTAAAACGCATTGCCCTACTTCCTCTGAGTACGGCGATACCACACGTGTGACACTTTTTTGCAGCCTAGGTGGGCAAATGGGCCCACATTCCAAAGAGCACCTTTAGGATTTCACAGGCCATTTTTTACAGATTTTGATTTCAAACTACTTATCACTCATTGGGACCCCTAAAGTGCCAGGGCAGTATAACTACACCACAAGTGACCCCATTTTGGAAAGAAGACACCCCAAGGTATTTCATGATGGGCATAGTGAGTTCATGGAAGTTTTTATTTTTTGTCACAAGTTAGTGGAATATGAGACTTTGTAAGAAAAAAAAAAAAAAATTATCTTTTTTCGCTAACTTGTGACAAAAAATAAAAAGTTCTATGAACTCACTATGCCCATCAGCGAATACCATATTTTTTTAATCAAAGACATGTGGAACAATAAATTTAGCGAAAAATGTATATATAGATGTCGTCACTGAAAGTGAAAAATGTAATTTTTTTGCAAAAATTTCGTTAAATTTCGTTTAATAACAAAAAAAGTAGAAATGTCAGCAGCAATGAAATACCACCAAATGAAAGCTCTATTAGTGAGAAGAAAAGGAGGTAAAATTCATATGGGTGGTAAGTTGCATGACTGAGCAATAAACGGTCAAACTAGCGTAGTGCAGAATAGTAAAAAGTGGTCTGGTCATTAAGGGTGTTTAAGCTAGGGGGGTTGAGGTGGTTAAGGTTGCCATCTTGCTGGTAAACCACCAACCCGGCTGTTTTTAAGAGCAGGAGGCTGTTACTAATATTTCATTTATTTATTATTTGAAGGTAAATTGCAATAGCCAAGGTTGTATGAGATATCTAATTTCTACTAACGACTATATCTCAAAATATATAGCAAATCTAGTTATGAGCTTGGTCATATTGTAAACCTATGAATATAAGGATAACAGGATTGTGGTGCTTACCACTATACAAATATAAAATTAAGAATCTGTGTCAACAGTTAGATCTATCTCTGGTTGTATAGCTTATCTCTGATGCAGATGTAAATGAATTAATCCACCCCATCAATAAGAGAGCATTCTTGCTCTCTGATTGTCACAAAAGTAACGAGTAGATGAATGCTTGCCATCTAATCACCGTTCTGCTCTGAATAAGGCCGTTTTTTGATGCCACAACCCAAATATTTAACAGCAGCCAAATTACACCATCAAATTAGTTGCACTGAGAACTTGTACCAAACACAAACATCAATAATATTTAGATTTGACACTGTACCTATCCTGTCTACACCTAATATTTAGCCTAAAACATGCGGACTGTTTTTATAACATTGCCTCTTGCATGCTGCAGTAATAGTGATTAAAATGTATCACTATATGCTGTTAAAAACAAAGCAGGGCGCACCATAGGGTAATACCGTTGGTAGACAGATAAAATAAATGGTTCCAGTATAGGGCTCACCTTTTGTGGTTGTGCTATTTGTAGGCACAACTCTAGTAAAAGCTTGTCAATGACTGCGATGGAGTCACGGTTCACTGGTGGATCTGCAGCAGCGGAGGGATGACTTCTTGTCGGAGATCCCTGAAGTCTCCAAGAAGTGGTAGGATACAGATATAAATAGATAAAATATCCCAGGGCGCAATAATCCAGTCCAGATAGTAATAGTTAATAGAAACGTATTTATTGCAGAAGTACAACGCGTTTCAGGGAGTAGTTCCCCTTCATCAGGTGCATAACACTGCATATGAAATCACATAAACACACAGCATTTAAATACACAAAAAAAAAACGCCAAAATGGAAAAGTGGGCTAAGAAAAGGGGGCGTGGCTTGTGGGGAGGAGTCCCCAGCAGATGTGCATAGATAAAAAAGTTTAATAGTTGCTGATATAAAATATATATAATGATAACAATGCAGAGGCACCAACAATGCTGGTGAAGCCAGAAACATGGGGGTGTAGTGCTCCGATCAGTTTATCTGCCTCTGATCCAGGAGCGCTCGTATTGAAGGGGGAGGTCACATGATTGGAACAGATACTATCTGCTGCCAGCAAGCCACGATCACGTGACCTGGTTCCAATCATGTGACCTCCCCCTTCAATACGAGCGCTCCTGGTTCAGAGGCAGATAAACTGATCGGAGCACTACACCCCCACGTTTCTGGCTTGACCATCATTGTTGGTGCCTCTGCATTGTTATCATTATATATATTTTATATCAGCAACTATTGAACCTTTTTATCTATGCACATCTGCTGGGGACTCCTCCCCACAAGCCATTTTCTTAGCCCCACCCACTTTTCAATTTTGTCGTTTTTTTTTTTTTTAGTGTATTTAAATGCTGTGTGTTTATGTGATTTCATATGCAGTGTTATGTACCTGATGAAGGGGAACTACTCCCCGAAACGCGTTGTACTTCTGCAATAGATACGTTTCTATTTACTATTACTATCTGGACTGGATTCTTGCGCCCTGGGATATTTTATCTATTTATATCTGTAAAATGTATCACTAGTATTATTACTAGAGTTAACACTAAAGATGAATAGTCAGAAAATAAATTTCCTATCACTGAATATCACCATAAATGATCACTTTCACTTCATTTTACAAAACAAACCTGACAATATGACAAACCTGAGCAAACTAGTCTTCTGTTTAGAGGCAGAACTGATTTTTTTTTATTGATTTTAGTTTTCTTGATTATTTGATTCGCCCAAAGGAGCTCATTCTGCTCATATCCTTTAACACAAGATGCTTCTGTATAACTTTTGACAGAATTTTAATTAAAACACGATATAAAAAAAAATAGTAAAAAAATACAACACAGAATTCAAAAAATGATCATTGGTGTCAGAAAATTTTCCATGTTAAGCCACATCCCTAAAACCACGCCCTCTTTTAACACATGTGAACTTGGCCAGTATTAGTTTTTGACTAGAGTTGAGCGGACACCTGGATGTTCGGGTTCGAGAAGTTCGGCCGAACTTCCCGGAAATGTTCGGGTTCGGGTTCGGGAAGTCAATGGGGACCTGAACTTTTCGGCACTAAAAAGGCTGTAAAACAGCCCAGGAAAGGGCTAGAGGGCTGCAAAAGGCAGCAACATGTAGGTAAATCCCCTGCAAACAAATGTGGATTGGGAAATGAATAAAAATAAAAATAAAATAAATAAAAATTAACCAATATCAATTGGAGAGAGGTCCCATAGCAGAGAATCAGGCTTCACGTCAGCCACCACTGCAACAGTCCATTGTCAGATATTTAGGCCAGGCACCCAGGCAGAGGAGAGAGGTCCCGTAACAGAGAATCTGGCTTCATATCAGCAGAGAATCAGTCTGCATTTCATAGCAGAGAATCAGGCTTCACGTCAGCCACCACTGCAACAGTCCATTGTCATATATTTAGGCCCAGCACCCAGGCAGAGGAGAGAGGTCCCGTAACAGAGAATCTGGCTTCATGTCAGCAGAGAATCAGTCTGCATGTCATAGCAGAGAATAAGGCTTCACGTCAGCCACCACTGCAACAGTCCATTGTCAGATATTTAGGCCCAGCACCCAGGCAGAGGAGAGAGGTCCCGTAACAGAGGATCTGGCTTCATGTCAGCAGAGAATCAGTCTGCATGTCATAGCAGAGAATCAGGCTTCACGTCAGCCACCACTGCAACAGTCCATTGGCATATATTTAGGCCCAGCACACAGGCAGAGGAGAGAGGTCCCGTAACAGAGGATCTGGCTTCATGTCAGCAGAGAATCAGTCTGCATGTCATAGCAGAGAATCAGGCTTCACGTCAGCCACCACTGCAACAGTCCATTGGCATATATTTAGGCCCAGCACACAGGCAGAGGAGAGAGGTCCCGTAACAGAGGATCTGGCTTCATGTCAGCAGAGAATCAGTCTGCATGTCATAGCAGAGAATCAGGCTTCACGTCAGCCACCACTGCAACAGTCCATTGGCATATATTTAGGCCCAGCACACAGGCAGAGGAGAGAGGTTCCGTAACAGAGAATCTGTCTTCATGTCAGCAGAGAATTTGTCTGCATGTCATAGCAGAGAATCAGGCTTCACGTCAGCCACCACTGCAACAGTCCATTGTCAGATATTTAGGCCCAGCACCCAGGCAGAGGAGAGAGGTCCCGTAACAGAGAATCTGGCTTCAAGTCAGCAGAGAATCAGTCTGCATCTCATAGCAGAGAATCAGGCTTCACGTCAGCCACCAGTGCAACAGTCCATTGTCATATA
The DNA here is from genome assembly GCF_014858855.1 of Bufo gargarizans. NCBI lineage: Eukaryota > Metazoa > Chordata > Amphibia > Anura > Bufonidae > Bufo > Bufo gargarizans. The sequence continues at coordinate 192,397,266 of NC_058085.1, read as the reverse complement.
TTTAGGCCCAGCACCCAGGCAGAGGAGAGAGGTCCCGTAACAGAGGATCTGGCTTCATGTGTCATGGTCTTACCTTCTTGCTGTTCTCCTTCGTTTGACATGTGCTGGCGGCCATCTTGGTTTCTGGGTTTCTTGTAGCCTCCCACCCTGCGGCTTCTCCTTCCCACTGGGAGGAGCTGGATGCCTAGCTCATATATATAGGAGGTCTGTGGCTTCAGTTCCTTGCTTGGTCCTCCTGTGTTCACATGCTTCTAAGACTGCTGCTGCTTCTGGTTCCTGATCCTGGCCTCGTCTGACTACCCCGCTGGTTCCTGATCCTGGCTTCGTCTGACTACCCTGCTGGTTCCTGACCTCTGGCTACGCAAGACCCTGCTTCGGTTTAGCCATCCGTTTGGACTTTTGCTTATAGCTTGATTCTCAATAAAGCCTTCTTATTTCCACTTATCTCTTGTTGTACGTCTGGTTCATGGTTCCATGACATTAGGACCAAGCCATGAATTCTGACGGTACAGGGCCATCCTCGCTACCTACGCTGGTTGCCAGACTTGATCAGCAGGATCACCTGTTGGGTCGGTTCGCTGTGGCGTTGCAAACCCTGCTTGAACGCACGGCTCATTTCGCTTCCGTTGCCGATGGGTCGGTTGTCGCTCCTGGGCCCGCTCCTACTGCCGCTCCGGTTGTTGCGCCAGAGTCTACCCCGACACCTGTTGCTGCGCCTGCGGTGTCTCGGGGTATGACCGGTTCTGCCCCCCTTCCACAGCGCTTTGGGGGAGAGCCAACTCAGTGCCGAGGTTTCCTTAACCAGGTGGGCATTTATTTCGAGTTGCTGCCACATGCCTTTCCTACGGAGAGATCAAAGGTGGGCTTCTTGATCTCGCTGCTCTCGGACAAGGCCTTGGCCTGGGCCAGTCCTTTATGGGAGAACAACAATCCGGTGGTTGCCGAGTTTTCCGGTTTTGTTGCTTCTCTTCGGAAGGTATTCGATGTGCCGGCTCGTGCTGCCTCTGCTGCGAAGCTCCTTATGTCCATCAGACAGGGTTCACGATCCGTAGCTGAATACGCCATTGAGTTTCGTACCCTGGCAGCAGAGGTGGGCTGGAATAATGAGGATCTGGTCGCTGCTTTCTCTCATGGTCTCTCGGATGCCTTGAAGGATGAGGTTGCAGCTAAGGACCTACCAGTGGAGCTCGAGTCTCTTATTTCTTTCCTGATTTTGATTGACACCAGACTCAGGGAGAGACCTTCCTTTAAGGAGAGCCTGCGGAGGTCTTCTAACAGATTGGCGCCTACGTTTGCTGTCCCACCCGTGCCTCCCTCTCCTCCCACGCCTCCTGGGGATGACTTGTCTGGGGGTGAACCCATGCAGCTGGGGTTTGCTCGCCTGTCCGAGGGGGAGAGGGTACTCCGGAGACGCGAGGGCCGATGCATGTACTGTGGTCTCGGTGGGCATTTTCGGTTAGCATGTCCGAACCGTCCGGGAAAACGCTCGCACCTGAGATCCTGTCGGGGGCAGATCTTGGGTGGAGTCTCCTCGTCCCCGGTTTCCCGTGTTGACAAACCACTGATCACTGTTGTCCTCTCCTGGGTCGGGGGCTCGGTGACGACCCAGGCGTTGGTGGACTCTGGTGCTGGTGGTTTGTTCATTGATAGTGTGTTCGCTGCCGCCAATTCCATTCCTCTGCAGCCTCGAGGTTCCCCACTGGCTCTTGAGGCGATAGACGGCAGACCCCTTCTGCCGCCACACGTGACTCATGAGACCCTTCCAGTGGGGATAGCCATTGGTGCCGTTCACAGAGAGTCGGTCTGTCTCCAGGTGATTTTGTCTCCACACTACTCGGTGGTCTTGGGGTACCCCTGGCTCCAGAAGCATAATCCGACTTTCGATTGGAGATCGGCCGAGATCCTCTCGTGGTCACCGCAGTGTGGGGCTAGTTGCATCCATGGGCCTGTCAAGTTGCTGTGTACTTCCTCGGACTCTCTGTTGCCTCCTGAATACGAAGAGTACCGGGATGTATTCGATAAGGTGCGCGCGGTTGCCCTACCTCCGCACCGCCCATACGATTGTGCCATAGAGTTACAATCTGGTGCCGTTCCTCCTCGTGGAAAAGTCTATCCACTGTCGGTAGCGGAGAATGAGGCCATGGAGGAGTACGTGAGGGAGGCGCTTTCACGCGGACACATTCGCAAATCCTCGTCCCCGGCAGGGGCTGGATTTTTTTTTGTGAAAAAGAAGGGCGGTGAGTTGAGGCCTTGCATCGATTACAGGGGTCTCAATCGCATCACGATCAAGAACGCTTACCCGATACCCTTGATTTCCGAGCTGTTCGATCGCCTCAAAGGGGCCACGGTCTTTACCAAACTCGACCTGAGGGCGGCATATAACCTGGTAAGGATCAAGGCGGGCGATGAGTGGAAGACCGCGTTTAACACCAGGACCGGTCATTATGAATCCTTAGTTATGCCCTTTGGGTTGCGCAATGCGCCCGCAGTCTTCCAGGAATTCATCAACGATGTTTTCCGTGACCTGTTGCAGCAGTGTGTGGTGGTCTATTTGGATGACATCTTGGTATATTCTGAATCCATGGAGGCCCACATTATGGATGTCAGACGAGTGTTGCAACGGTTACGAGAGAACAGGCTGTTCGGTAAGCTTGAGAAATGCGAATTTCACCGATCCCAGGTAACCTTCTTAGGTTACATCATTTCCGCTGAGGGGTTCTCCATGGATCCTGAGAAGGTTTCGGCTGTCTTACAGTGGCCCCAGCCCAGTGGTCTCCGTGCCCTGCAGCGCTTTTTGGGCTTTGCCAATTATTATCGGAAGTTCATCAGGGACTTTTCTATGCTAGCCAAGCCTCTCACGGATCTGACCAGGAAGGGCAGTAATTTCCAGGTCTGGCTGCTCGAGGCCATCCGAGCTTTTGAGGCTCTAAAGTCCGCCTTTGTGTCGGCTCCGATTCTGTCGCATCCCAACCCTGGGTTGCCCTTTGTCCTCGAGGTGGACGCGTCTGAGACGGGAGTAGGCGCCCTTCTGTCTCAGCGTAGAACACCAGAGGGTCCTCTGCTTCCTTGTGGGTTTTACTCCCGGAAACTGTCTTCCGCGGAGTGCAACTATCAGATTGGTGACAGGGAGTTATTGGCCATCGTGCAGGCCCTTAAAGAATGGAGGCACTTGCTCGAGGGTTCGGTGGTTCCGGTTCTCATCCTGACGGACCACAAGAATCTGACCTACCTTTCTGAGGCCAAGAGATTGACACCACGTCAGGCCAGATGGGCTCTGTTCTTGTCACGTTTTAATTACGTGGTCTCCTACCTACCCGGTTCCAAGAACATCAGAGCGGATGCCTTATCACGGCAGTACTCCGAGCTGTCCGGGGAGGAGTCGATTCCGACTTCGGTCATACCTCCGAAACAGATCCTGGCCGCCATTCGCACCAGCCTGACCTCTCCCCTGGGTGAGCAGATTTTGGCGGCTCAATCTGGTGCTCCCTCTGGGAGACCCAACGGCAGATGTTTTGTGCCTGAGGAGTTGCGCACTCGGTTGTTGCGAACCTACCATAACTCCAAGGCCGCGGGGCATCCTGGAAAGAATCAGCTGTCCTGGGCTGTTTCACGTCTGTTCTGGTGGCCTTCTCTACGTTCCGACATCGCCGCATATGTAGCGGCATGCTCCGTTTGTGCCCAGAGTAAGTCCCCTCGGCACCTTCCGTTGGGCCTTTTGCAACCCATAGCCACCGGGGAGCGCCCATGGTCACACCTGGGGATGGATTTCATTGTGGACCTCCCTGCATCCCGAGGCCATACGGTCATTCTCATGATTGTGGATCGGTTTTCCAAAATGTGCCACTGTGTTCCTCTCAAGAAGTTACCCTCTGCACAAGAGTTGGCCACGATTTTCGCCAGGGAGGTCTTCCGGTTGCACGGTTTGCCCAAGGAGATTGTGTCGGATCGGGGGAGTCAGCTTGTGTCCAGGTTCTGGCGCGCCTTTTGCTCCCAGTTGGGGATTCATCTCTCTTTCTCCTCGGCCTACCACCCTCAGTCCAATGGGGCCGCAGAACGATCCAATCAGGCCTTGAAGCAATTCCTTCGTTGCTATGTCTCCGATCACCAAGACAATTGGGTTGACCTCCTGCCTTGGGCTGAGTTTGCCAGGAACACGGCGGTGAACTCTTCCTCTGGGACGTCTCCCTTCATGGCCAATTATGGGTTCCAACCTGCCGTGTTACCGGAGGTATTCTCTCCCCAGGATATTCCGGCTGTGGAGGATCATCTTTCCGTCCTACGTGCTTCTTGGGTACAGATCCAGAGGTCCCTTGAGGTCTCTGCGCAGCGCCAGAGACTCCAGGCTGATCGCAGACGAGCGCCCGCTCCTTCCTACCAGGTCGGAGACCGTGTATGGTTGTCCACCCGCAACCTCAACCTTCGAGTGCCCACTCCCAAGCTGGCGCCTCGCTTTGTTGGTCCCTTCCGAGTGCTTCGCAGGGTAAACCCGGTAGCCTATGCCCTTGCGCTTCCTCCTGGCATGCGGATCTCCAACGTGTTTCATGTCTCCCTGTTGAAGCCATTGGTGTGTAATCGTTTCACTTCCTCGGTTCCTCGGCCCCGTCCGGTCCAAGTGGGCAATCGTGAGGAATATGAGGTGAGCAATATCCTGGACTCACGCCTGGTCCGCGGTCGGTTGCAGTTTTTGGTCCATTGGCGTGGTTATGGTCCAGAGGAGCGTTCCTGGGTTCCTTCCGCAGATGTCCATGCTCCTGCTTTGCTCCGAGCCTTCCACGCACGCTTCCCTCAGAAACCGTTCCTTACTCCGCGGAGGAGGGGCCCTTGAGGGGGAGGTACTGTCATGGTCTTACCTTCTTGCTGTTCTCCTTCGTTTGACATGTGCTGGCGGCCATCTTGGTTTCTGGGTTTCTTGTAGCCTCCCACCCTGCGGCTTCTCCTTCCCACTGGGAGGAGCTGGATGCCTAGCTCATATATATAGGAGGTCTGTGGCTTCAGTTCCTTGCTTGGTCCTCCTGTGTTCACATGCTTCTAAGACTGCTGCTGCTTCTGGTTCCTGATCCTGGCCTCGTCTGACTACCCCGCTGGTTCCTGATCCTGGCTTCGTCTGACTACCCTGCTGGTTCCTGACCTCTGGCTACGCAAGACCCTGCTTCGGTTTAGCCATCCAGTTGGACTTTTGCTTACAGCTTGATTCTCAATAAAGCCTTCTTATTTCCACTTATCTCTTGTTGTACGTCTGGTTCATGGTTCCATGACATCATGTCAGCAGAGAATCAGTCTGCATGTCATAGCAGAGAATCAGGCTTCACGTCAGCAACGACTGCAACAGTCCATTGTCAGATATTTAGGCCCAGGCACCCAGGCAGAGGAGAGAGGTCCTGTAACAGAGGATCTGGCTTCATGTCAGCAGAGAATCAGTCTGCATGTCATAGCAGAGAATCAGGCTTCACGTCAGCCACGACTGCAACAGTCCATTGTCAGATATTTAGGCCCAGCACCCAGGCAGAGCAGAGAGCTCCCGTAACAGAGGATCTGGCTTCATGTCAGCAGAGAATTAGTCTGCATATCATAGCAGAGAATCAGGCTTCACGTCAGCCACCACTGCAACAGTCCATTGTCAGATATTTAGGACCAGCACCCAGGCAGAGGAGAGAGGTCCTGTAACAGAGAATCTGGCTTCATGTCAGCAGAGAATCAGTCTGCATGTCATAGCAGAGAATCAGGCTTCACGTCAGCCACAAGTGCAACAGTCCATTGTCATATATTTAGGCCCAGCACCCAGGCAGAAGAGAGAGGTCCCGTAACAGAGGATCTGGCTTCATGTCAGCAGAGAATCAGTCTGCATGTCATAGCAGAGAATCAGGCTTCACGTCAGCCACCACTGCAACAGTCCATTGTCAGATATTTAGGCCCAGGCACCCAGGCAGAGGAGAGAGGTCCCGTAACAGAGAATCTGTCTTCATGTCAGCAGAGAATCAGTCTGCATGTCATAGCAGAGAATCAGGCTTCACGTCAGCCACCAGTGCAACAGTTCATTGTCAGATATTTAGGCCCAGCACCCAGGCAGAGGAGAGAGGTCCCGTAACAGAGAATCTGGTTTCATGTCAGCAGAGAATCAGTCTGCATGTCATAGCAGAGAATCAGGCTTCACGTCAACCACCACTGCAACAGTCCATTGTCAGATATTTAGGCCCAGTACCCAGGCAGAGGAGAGAGGTCCCGTAACAGAGGATCTGGCTTCATGTCAGCAGAGAATCAGTCTGCATGTCATTGCAGAGAATCAGGCTTCACGTCAGCCACCACTGCAACAGTCCATTGTCAGATATTTAGGGCCAGCACCCAGGCAGAGGAGAGAGGTCCCGTAACAGAGAATCTGGCTTCATGTCAGCAGAGAATCAGTCTGCATGTCATAGCAGAGAATCAGGCTTCACGTCAGCCACCAGTGCAACAGTCCATTGTCATATATTTAGGCCCAGCACCCAGGCAGAGGAGAGAGGTCCCGTAACAGAGGATCTGGCTTCATGTCAGCAGAGAATCAGTCTGCATGTCATAGCAGAGAATCAGGCTTCACGTCAGCCACCACTGCAACAGTCCATTGGCATATATTTAGGCCCAGCACCCAGGCAGAGGAGAGAGGTCTCGTAACAGAGGATCTGGCTTCATGTCAGCAGAGAATCAGTCTGCATGTCATAGCAGAGAATCAGGCTTCACGTCAGCCACCACTACAACAGTCCATTGGCATATATTTAGGCCCAGCACACAGGCAGAAGAGAGAGGTCCCGTAACAGAGAATCTGGCTTCATGTCAGCAGAGAATCAGTCTGCATGTCATAGCAGAGAATCAGGCTTCACGTCAGCCACCACTGCAACAGTCCATTATCAGATATTTAGGACCAGCACCCAGGCAGAGGAGAGAGGTCCCGTAACAGAGAATCTGTCTTCATGTCAGCAGAGAATCAGTCTGCATGTCATAGCAGAGAATCAGTCTTAACGTCAGCCACCACTGCAACAGTCCATTGTCAGATATTTAGGCCCAGCACCCAGGCAGAGGAGAGAGGTCCCGTAACAGAGAATCTGTCTTCATGTCAGCAGAGAATCAGTCTGCATGTCATAGCAGAGAATCAGGCTTCACGTCAGCCACCACTGTAACAGTCCATTGTCAGATATTTAGGCCCAGGCACCCAGGCAGAGGAGAGAGGCCCCGTAACAGAGAATCTGGCTTCATGTCAGCAGAGAATCAGTCTGCATGTCATAGCAGAGAATCAGGCTTCACGTCAGCCACCACTGTAACAGTCCATTGTCAGATATTTAGGCCCAGGCACCCAGGCAGAGGAGAGAGGTCCCGTAACAGAGAATCTGTCTTCATGTCAGCAGAGAATCAGTCTGCATGTCATAGCAGAGAATCAGGCTTCACGTCAGCCACCACTGTAACAGTCCATTGTCAGATATTTAGGCCCAGGCACCCAGGCAGAGGAGAGAGGCCCCGTAACAGAGAATCTGGCTTCATGTCAGCAGAGAATCAGTCTGCATGTCATAGCAGAGAATAAGGCTTCACGTCAGCCACCACTGCAACAGTCCATTGGCATATATTTAGGCCCAGCACCCAGGCAGAGGAGAGAGGTCCCGTAACAGAGAATCTGGCTTCATGTCAGCAGAGAATCAGTCTGCATGTCATAGCAGAGAATCAGGCTTCACGTCAGCAACCACTGCAACAGTCCATTGTCAGATATTTAGGCCCAGCACCCAGGCTGAGGAGAGAGGTCCCGTAACAGAGAATCTGGCTTCATGTCAGCAGTGAATCAGTCTGCATGTCATAGCAGAGAATCAGACTTCACGTCAGCCACCACTGCAACAGTCCATTGTCAGATATTTAGGCCCAGCACACAGGCAGAGGAGAGAGGTCCCGTAACAGAGGATCTGGCTTCATGTCAGCAGAGAATCAGTCTGCATGTCATAGCAGAGAATCAGGCTTCACGTCAGCCACCACTGCAACAGTCCATTGTCATATATTTAGGCCCAGCACCCAGGCAGAGGAGAGAGGTCCCGTAACAGAGAATCTGTCTTCATGTCAGCAGAGAATTAGTCTGCATGTCATAGCAGAGAATCAGGCTTCACGTCAGCCACCACTGCAACAGTCCATTGTCAGATATTTAGGACCAGCACCCAGGCAGAGGAGAGAGGTCCATGTAACAGAGAATCTGGCTTCATGTCAGCAGAGAATCAGTCTGCATGTCATAGCAGAGAATCAGGCTTCACGTCAGCCACCAGTGCAACAGTCCATTGTCATATATTTAGGCCCAGCACCCAGGCAGAGGAGAGAGGTCCCGTAACAGAGGATATGGCTTTATGTCAGCAGATAATCAGTCTGCCTGTCATAGCAGAGAATCAGGCTTCACGTCAGCCACCACTGCAACAGTCCATTGTCAGATATTTAGGACCAGCACCCAGGCAGAGGAGAGAGGTCATGTAACAGAGAATCTGGCTTCATGTCAGCAGAGAATTAGTCTGCATGTCATAGCAGAGAATCAGTCTTCACGTCAGCCACCACTGCAACAGTCCATTGTCAGATATTTAGGCCCAGCACCCAGGCAGAGGAGAGAGGTCCCGTAACAGAGGATCTGGCTTCATGTCAGCAGAGAATCAGTCTGCATGTCATAGCAGAGAATCAGGCTTCACGTCAGCCACCACTGCAACAGTCCATTGGCATATATTTAGGCCCAGCACCCAGGCAGAGGAGAGAGGTCCCGTAACAGAGAATCTGGCTTCATGTCAGCAGAGAATCAGTCTGCATGTCATAGCAGAGAATCAGGCTTCACGACAGCCACCACTGCAACAGTCCATTGTCATATATTTAGGCCCAGCACCCAGGCAGAGGAGAGAGGTCCTGTAACAGAGGATCTGGCTTCATGTCAGCAGAGAATCAGTCTGCATGTCATAGCAGAGAATCAGGCTTCACGTCAGCCACGACTGCAACAGTCCATTGTCAGATATTTAGGCCCAGGCACCCAGGCAGAGGAGAGAGGTCCTGTAACAGAGGATCTGGCTTCATGTCAGCAGAGAATCAGTCTGCATGTCATAGCAGAGAATCAGGCTTCACGTCAGCCACGACTGCAACAGTCCATTGTCAGATATTTAGGCCCAGCACCCAGGCAGAGCAGAGAGCTCCCGTAACAGAGGATCTGGCTTCATGTCAGCAGAGAATTAGTCTGCATATCATAGCAGAGAATCAGGCTTCACGTCAGCCACCACTGCAACAGTCCATTGTCAGATATTTAGGACCAGCACCCAGGCAGAGGAGAGAGGTCCTGTAACAGAGAATCTGGCTTCATGTCAGCAGAGAATCAGTCTGCATGTCATAGCAGAGAATCAGGCTTCACGTCAGCCACCACTGCAACAGTCCATTGTCAGATATTTAGGCCCAGGCACCCAGGCAGAAGAGAGAGGTCCCGTAACAGAGGATCTGGCTTCATGTCAGCAGAGAATCAGTCTGCATGTCATAGCAGAGAATCAGGCTTCACGTCAGCCACCACTGCAACAGTCCATTGTCAGATATTTAGGCCCAGGCACCCAGGCAGAGGAGAGAGGTCCCGTAACAGAGAATCTGTCTTCATGTCAGCAGAGAATCAGTCTGCATGTCATAGCAGAGAATCAGGCTACACGTCAGCCACCAGTGCAACAGTTCATTGTCAGATATTTAGGCCCAGCACCCAGGCAGAGGAGAGAGGTCCCGTAACAGAGAATCTGGTTTCATGTCAGCAGAGAATCAGTCTGCATGTCATAGCAGAGAATCAGGCTTCACGTCAACCACCACTGCAACAGTCCATTGTCAGATATTTAGGCCCAGTACCCAGGCAGAGGAGAGAGGTCCCGTAACAGAGGATCTGGCTTCATGTCAGCAGAGAATCAGTCTGCATGTCATTGCAGAGAATCAGGCTTCACGTCAGCCACCACTGCAACAGTCCATTGTCAGATATTTAGGGCCAGCACCCAGGCAGAGGAGAGAGGTCCCGTAACAGAGAATCTGGCTTCATGTCAGCAGAGAATCAGTCTGCATGTCATAGCAGAGAATCAGGCTTCACGTCAGCCACCAGTGCAACAGTCCATTGTCATATATTTAGGCCCAGCACCCAGGCAGAGGAGAGAGGTCCCGTAACAGAGGATCTGGCTTCATGTCAGCAGAGAATCAGTCTGCATGTCATAGCAGAGAATCAGTCTTAACGTCAGCCACCACTGCAACAGTCCATTGTCAGATATTTAGGCCCAGCACCCAGGCAGAGGAGAGAGGTCCCGTAACAGAGGATCTGGCTTCATGTCAGCAGAGAATCAGTCTGCATGTCATAGCAGAGAATCAGGCTTCATGTCAGTCACCACTGCAACAGTCCATTGGCATATATTTAGGCCCAGCACCCAGGCAGAGGAGAGAGGTCCCGTAACAGAGGATCTGGCTTCATGTCAGCAGAGAATCAGTCTGCATGTCATAGCAGAGAATCAGGCTTCACGTCAGCCACCACTGCAACAGTCCATTTTCTGATATTTAGGCCCAGCACCCAGGCAGAGGAGAGAGGTCCCGTAACAGAAAATCTGTCTTCATGTCAGCAGAGAATCAGTCTGCATGTCATAGCAGAGAATCAGGCTTCACGTCAGCAACCACTGCAACAGTCCATTGTCAGATATTTAGGCCCAGCACCCAGGCTGAGGAGAGAGGTCCCGTAACAGAGAATCTGGCTTCATGTCAGCAGTGAATCAGTCTGCATGTCATAGCAGAGAATCAGACTTCACGTCAGCCACCACTGCAACAGTCCATTGTCAGATATTTAGGCCCAGCACGCAGGCAGAGGAGAGAGGTCCCGTAACAGAGGATCTGGCTTCATGTCAGCAGAGAATCAGTCTGCATGTCATAGCAGAGAATCAGGCTTCACGTCAGCCACCACTGCAACAGTTCATTGTCATATATTTAGGCCCAGCACCCAGGCAGAGGAGAGAGGTCCCGTAACAGAGGATCTGGCTTCATGTCAGCAGAGAATCAGTCTGCATGTCATAGCAGAGAATCAGGCTTCATGTCAGCCACCACTGCAACAGTCCATTGGCATATATTTAGGCCCAGCACACAGGCAGAGGAGAGAGGTCCCGTAACAGAGAATCTGTCTTCATGTCAGCAGAGAATTAGTCTGCATGTCATAGCAGAGAATCAGGCTTCACGTCAGCCACCACTGCAACAGTCCATTGTCAGATATTTAGGACCAGCACCCAGGCAGAGGAGAGAGGTCATGTAACAGAGAATCTGGCTTCATGTCAGCAGAGAATCAGTCTGCATGTCATAGCAGAGAATCAGGCTTCACGTCAGCCACCAGTGCAACAGTCCATTGTCATATATTTAGGCCCAGCACCCAGGCAGAGGAGAGAGGTCCCGTAACAGAGGATATGGCTTTATGTCAGCAGATAATCAGTCTGCCTGTCATAGCAGAGAATCAGGCTTCACGTCAGCCACCACTGCAACAGTCCATTGTCATATATTTAGGCCCAGGCACCCAGGAAGAGGAGAGAGGTCCCATAACAGAGGATCTGGCTTCATGTCAGCAGAGAATCAGTCTGCATGTCATAGCAGAGAATCAGGCTTCACGTCAGCCACCACTGAAACAGTCCATTGGCATATATTTAGGCTCAGCACACAGGCAGAGGAGAGAGGTCCCGTAACTGAGAATCTGTCTTCATGTCAGCAGAGAATCAGTCTGCATATCATAGCAGAGAATCAGTCTTCACGACAGCCACCACTGCAACAGTCCATTGTCAGATATTTAGGCCCAGCACCCAGGCAGAGGAGAGCGGTCCCGTAACAGAGAATCTGGCTTCATGTCAGCAGAGAATCAGTCTGCATGTCATAGCAGAGAATCAGGCTTCACGTCAGCCACCACTGCAACAGTCCATTGTCATATATTTAGGCCCAGTACCCAGGCAGAGGAGAGAGGTCCCGTAACAGAGGATCTGGCTTCATGTCAGCAGGGAATCAGTCTGCATGTCATAGCAGAGAATCAGGCTTCACGTCAGCCACCACTGCAACAGTCCATTGTCAGATATTTAGGCCCAGCTCCCAGGCAGAGGAGAGAGGTCCCGTAACAGAAAAATCTGTCTTCATGTCAGCAGAGAATCAGTCTGCATGTCATAGCAGAGAATCAGGCTTCACGTCAGCCACCACTGCAACAGTCCATTGTCATATATTTAGGCCCAGGCACCCAGGCAGAGGAGAGAGGTCCTGTAACAGAGGATCTGGCTTCATGTCAGCAGAGAATCAGTCTGCATGTCATAGCAGAGAATCAGGCTTCACGTCAGCCACGACTGCAACAGTCCATTGTCAGATATTTAGGCCCAAGCACCCAGGCAGAGGAGAGAGGTCCTTTAACAGAGGATCTGGCTTCATGTCAGCAGAGAATCAGTCTGCATGTCATAGCAGAGAATCAGGCTTCACGTCAGCCACGACTGCAACAGTCCATTGTCAGATATTTAGGCCCAGCACCCAGGCAGAGGAGAGAGCTCCCGTAACAGAGGATCTGGCTTCATGTCAGCAGAGAATTAGTCTGCATGTCATAGCAGAGAATCAGGCTTCACGTCAGCCACCACTGCAACAGTCCATTGTCAGATATTTAGGACCAGAACCCAGGCAGAGGAGAGAGGTCCTGTAACAGAGAATCTGGCTTCATGTCAGCAGAGAATCAGTCAGCATGTCATAGCAGAGAATCAGGCTTCACGTCAGCCACCACTGCAACAGTCCATTGGCATATATTTAGGCCAGGCACACAGGCAGAGGAGAGAGGTCCCGTAACTGAGAATCTGTCTTCATGTCAGCAGAGAATCAGTCTGCATGTCATAGCAGAGAATCAGGCTTCACGTCAGCCACCACTGCAACAGTCCATTGTCAGATATTTAGGACCAGAACCCAGGCAGAGGAGAGAGGTCCTGTAACAGAGAATCTGGCTTCATGTCTGCAGAGAATCAGTCTGCATGTCATAGCAGAGAATCAGGCTTCACGTCAGCCACCACTGCAACAGTCCATTGGCATATATTTAGGCCCAGCACACAGGCAGAGGAGAGAGGTCCCGTAACAGAGACTCTGTCTTCATGTCAGCAGAGAATTAGTCTGCATGTCATAGCAGAGAATCAGGCTTCACGTCAGCCACCACTGCAACAGTCCATTGTCAGATATTTAGGACCAGCACCCAGGCAGAGGAGAGAGGTCCTGTAACAGAGAATCTGGCTTTATGTCAGCAGAGAATCAGTCTGCATGTCATAGCAGAGAATCAGGCTTCACGTCAGCCACCAGTGCAACAGTCCATTGTCATATATTTAGGCCCAGCACCCAGGCAGAGGAAAGAGGTCCCGTAACAGAGGATCTGGCTTCATGTCAGCAGAGAATCAGTCTGCATGTCATAGCAGAGAATCAGGCTTCACGTCAGCCACCAGTGCAACAGTCCATTGTCATATATTTAGGCCCAGCACCCAGGCAGAGGAGAGAGGTCCCGTAACAGAGGATCTGGCTTCATGTCAGCAGATAATCAGTCTGCATGTCATAGCAGAGAATCAGTCTTCACGTCAGCCACCACTGCAACAGTCCATTGACATATATTTAGGCCCAGCACACAGGCAGAGGAGAGTTAAATGCACTTGGTGACAGGCGCAGCTTGCCCCTGATGTAGTATATGGCCAAAAAATAAACAGACTATTGCTGGTTAAATGCACTTGGTCTGACAGCTTGACCCTGATGTAGGCTTTAGCCAAAAAACAACCACACCATTGAGGGTTAAATGCACTTGGTGACAGCTTGTGCTGGCGCAACACAAGACTCAAAATGGCCGCCGATCACCCCAGAAAAAGGTGACTGAAAAACGCTCTGGGCAGCCTAAAAACAGTGAGCAATTCAATAGCAGCAGTTCAATCATCCACAGCTGCAGATCGATCAATGGATGGAGTCTTTTGGAGGAGTTAATCAGCCTAATCTCGCCCTACTGTCGCAGCTGCAACCTCTCCCTACGCTAATCAGAGCAAAGTGACGGGCGGCGCTATGTGACTCCAGCTTAAATAGAGGCTGGGTCACATGGTGCTCTGGCCAATCACAGCAATGCCAATAGTAGGCATGGCTGTGACGGCCTCTTGGGGCAAGTAGTATGACGCTTGTTGATTGCCTGCTTTGCAGCCTTTCAAAAAGTGCCAAGAAAGCGACGAACACCGAACCCGAACCCGGACTTTTACGAAAATGTCCGGGTTCGGGTCCGTGTCACGGACACCCCAAAATTGGGTACCAACCCGAACTATACAGTTCGGGTTCGCTCATCCCTACATATAACCCTAACTATCTAACTACTATAAGGCCTAGGCTAGTCTGTTACTTCAGGCGCCACACAGTAGAATACAATCAGTAACCAGGTGTACTGACCTGCATCCGTTCTGGGCCCAAGGATGCCGCTACCCGGGATGACCACCAACCTCTCAGCAACCGTTCGGCCTTGCTTGATAATAAGACTTCTGCCCACACGCTGTCCACTGTCTTCCTGGAACAATCTCTCTTTCAAAGAGCCGGATCTAGTAAGGGGACAACAGCTAATCTCCTTCCTCTGCGTGTCCATTCACTCCCGGACAGCCGCAAGCCAGGATGGAATCGGATTCAGTCTCTCAAAGAACATTGCTTCCACCATGTCAGATCAGCACTTCCTGGTTTTCAGAAGCAGCTAGCATAAGTCATCATCTGCTTTGCATATGCAGATCCTAGAGGGTGCTGACTGTTCTGCAAAACAGTGGCCTCTAGTGCCCGGAATGACAGATCCAATACAATTTAAAGGGTTTCTACCACTTCGGTGTCACATATTTAGCTGTCAGACACTAGCGATCCGCTAGTGTCTGCTCTGCCCAACCATCCTAATATAATTGCTTTTGGGGCAGCTCTAGGTGCTATGGGGGCGTCATTAGCACCTAGAGGCTCCGTCTACCTTCAGAAACTGCCGCCGCCCAGCGCGTCCCTCCAGCCCGCCCATCTCCTCCTGAATGCGATCCTCCTTGTGAGCACCTGTATTCGGCGCATGCGCAGTGAATGTCTGACAGCTTCCCTGCTCAGACATCTCCACTGCGCCTGTTCCTCAAGAGCACTGTGGCGTCATCGCGCAGGCGCAGTGGAGATGTCTGAGCAAGGAAGCGGTCAGACATTCACTGCGCATGCGCAGAATACATACGCTCACAAGGAGGATCGCATTCAGGAGGAGATGGGCGGGCTGGAGGGACGCGCTGGGCGGCAGCAGTTTCTGAAGGTAGGCGGAGCCTCTAGGTGCTAATAACGCCCCCATAGCACCTAGAGGCTCATTAGCATATCAATAAAAGTTCTTTTTTTTAGCAAAACGGCTGCCCCAAAAGCAATTATATTAGGATGGTTGGGCAGAGCAGACACTAGCGGATCGCTAGTGTCTGACAGCTAAATATGTGACACCGAAGTGGTAGAAACCCTTTAAACATAAACATTATACAGGCAGAGTTTATCCACAATCTCACACCTGTGTTACTATCAGTCCTATTTGGGCTGGTCCTGTTGTAGTGACCTCTTCCTGCTCTCCCTCTACCTCTGCGTCCTCTCCCTCTGCTTTTCCCACCTCCCAATTTCGCTGTCTGTCCCCTCTGCTTCGGAGGAGGAAACTTCACTCTGTGCCTCCTTCTGTTGTGTTTTTATGTAAAAAAAGGTAAGCTCTATTTTCCTTGAATTCTATGGAGTACCTCACATATTTCTGGTGTTTACGCTCACGGACAGTTTACTGAAATCTATCGATTGAGTTCTGTAAGAGCTTTTCTTTTTTTCTGGTAGCGAGTGTCGTCCCTAAATTTTAAAGCCTGTTCTCTCAGATTATTGACCCATTTCTGTTTATGTTCAAAGGACAGCTTTTCTTCTTCTAAGAGTAGGCACATAAATCTATGGGAGCTCATGGTCGCTTCTTCTTCCCACTTTTTGATTAAACTAATGTTCCTCAGTCTATCTGCTGGAGTTAGATTGATCCTCAAGCCTTTGGGCACAATTTTCTCTTTTAGGTAATGTTCAAGTGACTTGATTTCCCACCAGGATATAATCATATCTTTATTTGCTACTGTAAGATCTTTAAACACGTTTTTTAATACTGTTTGATTAAACTGTTTGAGCATAATCAGAAAATACGCCTCTGGCCTCATTGGCCCAGGATTCTAGATTTGGAGCTACGGAGAGGAATCCTGCCATTTGCGCTCACAATTATGAAATAGGATATAAATGACGCAGCGTGAGAGAGGCTCTTGGATCTGACAGACTATCTAATTACTCAACAATTTTTATATAATAAGCTGACTGTACCTTTGTGAGAACTAATATGTAACTTTTATTATTCCTGTTAAAATAAATGAGACAAAGTTAACAAAATTTCTTCTAAACGTACTGCTTTTGGAAGGAGATGGTAAATGATGAATGGTCTATTGCTATACTAGCTTCTCCAGGTAAGTATTGCGTAGTGTGCTCCCTACTTGCTTCTCAGCTATGCCTAATTGTTTCTGACCCTCATACTCTAGAATGGAGAGAAAGGCTAACTGGATGTAGTCGGAGCACTCGCCCTGAAAAGAGCGACCCCCCCCCAGCCTCAGAAACATCGGGCCTGACCTAGTCGTCCCTCTCCTTCAGCTGCCTACAAGCACCATCTGACGCGTTTAGCCATAATAAAATGGCTCATCAGGGAGCGATCTGTGCCTTGCAGAGCGTCTGTGCAGTGGCAAAGTTTCTTTATGAATAATGGCATTGTTAGCTTTCTAATAGAATCGGTCTCCTTTTATGATCATAATTCTGCCCACCTAGATCAACGCTCACCAATCCCTAGAGAGCAAAGGAGGGCCAGAGGACAGCGCTCTTCTGGGTGTGACGCATGCTAGGCTGTGGGATTGTTGCCATTGGGTTCTGTTATTCTGTGGAATTCCATCGTGTGGCATTATTTGTCACTCAGACTTCAATTGAGCCATTAAACTGCAAGGGCTGTCACATTTTAACCATAGATATGCTGTTTATAGGCAGAATAATTGTGTACATGAAGAAGAACTAACTATTCAGCATCTAGTGTCACTCAGATGTTACTGCACTACTACAAACCAGATTCCCAAAAAGTTGGGACACTATACAAATCGTGAATAAAAACTGAATGCAATGATGTGGAGGTGCCAGCTTCTAATATTTTATTCAGAATAGAACATAAATCACGGAACAAAAATTTAAACTGAGAAAATGTACCATTTTAAGGGAAAAATATGTTGAATCAGAATTTCATGGTGTCAACAAATCCCCAAAAAGTTGGGACAAGGCCATTTTCACCACTGTGTGGCATCTCCCCTTCTTCTTGGGGACCGAGGAGACCAGTTTCTCAAGTTTAGAAATAGGAATGCTCTCCCATTCTTGTCTAATACAGGCCTCTAACTGTTCAATCGTCTTGGGCCTTCTTTGTTGCACCTTCCTCTTTATGATGCGCCAAATGTTCTCTATAGGTGAAAGATCTGGACTGCAGACTGGCCATTTCAGTACCCGGATCCTTCTCCTACGCAGCCATGATGTTGTGATTGATGCAGAATGTGGTCTGGCATTATCTTGTTGAAAAATGCAGGGTCTTCCCTGAAAGAGATGACGTCTGGATGGGAGCATATGTTGTCCTAGAACCTGAATATATTTTTCTGCATTGATGGTGCCTTTCCAGACATGCAAGCTGCCCATGCCACACGCACTCATGCAACCCCATACCATCAGAGATGCAGGCTTCTGAACTGAGCGTTGATAACAACTTGGGTTGTCCTTGTCCTCTTTGGTGCGGATGACATGGCGTCCCAGATTTCCAAAAAGAACTTCGAATCGTGACTCGTCTGACCACAGAACAGACTTCAATTTTGCCACACTCCATTTTAAATGATCCCTGGCCCAGTGAAAACGCCTGAGCTTGTGGATCTTGCTTAGAAATGGATTCTTCTTTGCACTGTAGAGTTTCAGCTGGCAACGGTGGATGGCACGGTGGATTGTGTTCACTGACAATGGTTTCTGGAAGTATTCCTGAGCCCATTCTGTGATTTCCTTTACAGTAGCATTCCTGTTTGTGGTGCAGTGTCGTTTAAGGGCCCGGAGATCACGGGCATCCAGTATGGTTTTACGGCCTTGACCCTTACGCACAGAGATTGTTCCAGATTCTCTGAATCTTCGGATGATGCTATGCACAGTTGATGATGATAGATGCAAAGTCTTTGCAATTTTTTGCTGGGTAACACCTTTCTGATATTGCTCTACTATCTTTCTGTGCAACATTGTGGGAATTGGTGATCCTCTACCCATCTTGGCTTCTGAGAGACACTGCCACTCTGAGAAGCTCTTTTTATACCCAATCATGTTGCCTATTGACCTAATTAGTGTTAATTGGTCTTCCAGCTCTTCGTTATGCTCAAAATTACTTTTTCCAGCCTCTTATTGCTACTTGTCCCAACTTTTTTGGGATTTGTTGACACCGTGAAAATTTTAATCAACGTATTTTTCCTTTAAAATTATACATTTATTCGGATTAAACGTTTGATCTGTCATCTACGTTCTATTACAAATAAAATATTGACAATTGCCATCTCCACATCATTGCATTCAGTTTTTATTCACAATTTGCTTAGTGTCCCAACTCTTTTGGAATCCGGTTTGTATATGGTAGGGGCTGCCACATTTATACTATATGTAACAGATATGCTATTTATTGGCAGAAGAGAGGACATGTTCACAGAAGAAGGCTCAATAATTTAGCCCGATCTAAGGGCTAATAAATATGTTTTAACCCGTCTAAAAGAAATAGGTCTGATCAAGCAAGGGTTAATAAATGTGTCTCAACCAGTGTAGATCACGAATAGAGTTGAGCGAACACCTGGATGTTCGGGTTCGAGAAGTTCGGCCGAACTTCCCGGAAATGTTCGGGTTCGGGATCCGAACCCGATCCGAACTTCGTCCCGAACCCGAACCCCATTGAAGTCAATGGGGACCCGAACTTTTCGGCACTAAAACGGCTGTAAAACAGCCCAGGAAAGGGCTAGAGGGAAATGAATAAAAATAAAAATTAAATAAATAAAAATTAACAAAAATCAATTGGAGAGAGGTCCCATAGCAGAGAATCTGGCTTCCCGTCACCCACCACTGGAACAGTCCATTCTCAGATATTTAGGCCCCGGAACCCAGGCAGAGGAGAGAGGTCCCGTAACAGAGAATCTGGCTTCATGTCAGCAGAGAATTAGTCTGCATGTCATAGCAGAGAATGAGGCTTCACGTCAGCCACCACTGCAACAGTCCATTGGCATATATTTAGGCCCAGCACCCAGGCAGAGGAGAGAGGTCTCGTAACAGACAATCTGGCTTCATGTCAGTAGAGAATCAGTCTGCATGTCATAGCAGAGAATCAGGCTTCACGTCACCCACCACTGCAACAGTCCATTGTCATAAATTTAGGCCCAGCACCCAGGCAGAGGAGAGAGGTCCCGTAACAGACAATCTGGCTTCATGTCAGCAGAGAATCAGTCTGCATGTCATAGCAGAGAATCAGGCTTCACGTCACCCACCACTGCAACAGTCCATTGTCATAAATTTAGGCCCAGCACCCAGGCAGAGGAGAGAGGTCCCGTAACAGACAATCTGGCTTCATGTCAGCAGAGAATTAGTCTGCATGTCATAGCAGAGAATGAGGCTTCACGTCAGCCACCACTGCAACAGTCCATTGGCATATATTTAGGCCCAGCACACAGGCAGAGGAGAGAGGTCCCGTAACAGACAATCTGGCTTCATGTCAGCAGAGAATTAGTCTGCATGTCATAGCAGAGAATGAGGCTTCACGTCAGCCACCACTGCAACAGTCCATTGGCATATATTTAGGCCCAGCACACAGGCAGAGGAGAGAGGTCCCGTAACAGACAATCTGGCTTCATGTCAGCAGAGAATCAGTCTGCATGTCATAGCAGAGAATCAGGCTTCACGTCACCCACCACTGCAACAGTCCATTGTCATAAATTTAGGCCCAGCACCCAGGCAGAGGAGAGAGGTCCCGTAACAGACAATCTGGCTTCATGTCAGCAGAGAATTAGTCTGCATGTCATAGCAGAGAATGAGGCTTCACGTCAGCCACCACTGTAACAGTCCATTGGCATATATTTAGGCCCAGCACACAGGCAGAGGAGAGAGGTCCCGTAACAGACAATCTGGCTTCATGTCAGTAGAGAATCAGTCTGCATGTCATAGCAGAGAATCAGGCTTCACGTCACCCACCACTGCAACAGTCCATTGTCATAAATTTAGGCCCAGCACCCAGGCAGAGGAGAGAGGTCCCGTAACAGACAATCTGGCTTCATGTCAGCAGAGAATCAGTCTGCATGTCATAGCAGAGAATCAGGCTTCACGTCACCCACCACTGCAACAGTCCATTGTCATAAATTTAGGCCCAGCACCCAGGCAGAGGAGAGAGGTCCCGTAACAGACAATCTGGCTTCATGTCAGCAGAGAATTAGTCTGCATGTCATAGCAGAGAATGAGGCTTCACGTCAGCCACCACTGCAACAGTCCATTGGCATATATTTAGGCCCAGCACACAGGCAGAGGAGAGAGGTCCCGTAACAGACAATCTGGCTTCATGTCAGCAGAGAATTAGTCTGCATGTCATAGCAGAGAATGAGGCTTCACGTCAGCCACCACTGCAACAGTCCATTGGCATATATTTAGGCCCAGCACACAGGCAGAGGAGAGAGGTCCCGTAACAGACAATCTGGCTTCATGTCAGTAGAGAATCAGTCTGCATGTCATAGCAGAGAATCAGGCTTCACGTCACCCACCACTGCAACAGTCCATTGTCATAAATTTAGGCCCAGCACCCAGGCAGAGGAGAGAGGTCCCGTAACAGACAATCTGGCTTCATGTCAGCAGAGAATTAGTCTGCATGTCATAGCAGAGAATGAGGCTTCACGTCACCCACCACTGTAAGAGTCCATTTTCATAAGTTTAGGCCCAGCACCCAGGCAGAGGAGAGAGGTCCCGTAACAGAGGATCTGACTTCATGTCAGCAGAGAATTAGTCTGCATGTCATAGCAGAGAATGAGGCTTCACGTCAGCCACCACTGCAACAGTCCATTGGCATATATTTAGGCCCAGGCAGAGGAGAGAGGTCCCGTAACAGACAATCTGGCTTCATGTCAGCAGAGAATCAGTCTTCATATCATAGCAGAGAATCAGGCTTCACGTCACCCACCACTGTAAGAGTCCATTTTCATAAATTTAGGCCTAGCACCCAGGCAGAGGAGAGAGGTCCCGTAACAGAGGATCTGGCTTCATGTCAGCAGAGAATCATTCTGCATGTCATAGCAGAGAATCAGGCTTCACGTCACCCAACATTGGAACAGTCCATTGGCATATATTTAGGCCCCGGCACCCAGACAGAGGAGAGGTTCATTCAACTTTGGGTAGCCTCGCAATATAATGGTAAAATGAAAATAAAAATAGGATTGAATGAGGAAGTGCCCTGGAGTCCAATAATATATGGTTAAGGGGAGGTAGTTAATGTCTAATCTGGACAAGGGACGGACAGATCCTGTGGGATCCATGCCTGGTTCATTTTTATGAACGTCAGCTTGTCCACATTGGCTGTAGACAGGCGGCTGCGTTTGTCTGTAATGACGCCCCCTGCCGTGCTGAATACACGTTCAGACAAAACGCTGGCCGCCGGGCAGGCCAGCACCTCCAAGGCATAAAAGGCTAGCTCTGGCCACGTGGACAATTTAGAGACCCAGAAGTGGAATGGGGCCGAACCATCAGTCAGTACGTGGAGGGGTGTGCACATGTACTGTTCCACCATGTTAGTGAAATGTTGCCTCCTGCTAACACGTTGCGTATCAGGTGGTGGTGCAGTTAGCTGTGGCGTGTTGACAAAAGTTTTCCACATCTCTGCCATGCTAACCCTGCCCTCAAAGGAGCTGGCATTGACACAGCTGCCTTGGCGACCTCTTGCTCCTCCTCTGCCTTGGCCTTGGGCTTCCACTTGTTCCCCTGTGACATTTGGGAATGCTCTCAGTAGCGCGTCTACCAACGTGCGCTTGTACTCGCGCATCTTCCTATCACGCTCCAGTGCAGGAAGTAAGGTGGGCACATTGTTGCCTAGTAATTAGATTTTTATTAGATTTTATTATCACATGGGATTTATATAGTTTTACTTTTTAGAATTAGTGACTTTTAAAAATACCTTTATTAGTGATCATGTGGGTATAGGTATGTATATACCAACAGAGTGTGCTACAATTTCAAAAGAATTTATATATAAATATTTCTTATGACCGGGGAGTAGTAACCCCTACACAAAACATTTACTAGTGATACAATACGTCAGTAGGTTTAGGAAGTTCGAGGATCAAGTCAACAAAATCAAAATAATGAATAATAATGAGACAGGGTCTGAGGAAAAGGGCAGGGCAGACACAATGCTTACCCTACAGGGCCCTCAAAAACTGCTCAGCCCAGGGTGACCCCCTGATGGTGGGGGTTCCCTGTCCCCGAACCTAAGACTAAACAAATCCCTAGGTTGACCCTAACCAGGGAAAGATATAAGATAAACGATAACCGTAATCACGATAAATCGGGAATGGAGGGTGGTTCAGTATGAATAGGGTCACCACCTGCCCCTTCCGAAAAATTAGAAATAGAGATGAAATTCACAATTAGGTTATAAGAGTGAGAAAGGGTTCCAGATAATACGGAGATCACCATTCCACTCATCAGTACAATACGCACGTTTTAAAATATACACATCTTAATACATACACCACGACGCGTTTCGCCTGTATACAATCAGGCTCATCAGGAGGTAGGTAGAAAAACGGACAGAGTCCAACTAAGATGTAGATGTGATCAATAATATGTAGATGGTAAAATGGATAGAGCGATACTTAGCTACCGATGTTCAGTAGGGAAGGCGTAGATAGGACATTACCAGAGGGCATGATAGTTACAGCCATAAGGGATATACCTAGAAGGATGTAAATATAAGGAGGACGCTTAGATCAAGAATCACCACAGCTCTAGGTAAAAACAATTGTAAGAACATTTAGATAACCTATAAGGACTTACATGGTAATGGTGCTTGGCAAGGTCTCCCCCAGTAGCCTATTTTGGGCCCAGGTACCGTGCCAATGGAATCGCAGCCCATTTATAGGGACCGATTCTAGCTTCCGGACGCCGGAAGCGCACTTCCGGTCTCTTGGAACGCATGGTGGAACGCATTGGGGCTCCGTGTCTTACGTCACTTCCGGCGCCGTGGAACGCATCGTGAGCCGCATATGGCTCGATGCCGGCGCCGGAGGACAGCTGGGGCCGGCAATCAATGCAGATTAAAGCAAAGGTGATTGCATAGATGGAAAGAGGCCAGTAAAGTTTTTTTTTATAATATTAGGAGCTGTCAATATTAATATCCAAGGCGAGAAATGTGCCAAAGGTAACCTGGAGGTATAAAGGACCCTCAATGTCAGCCCCCCTAAAGAAAAAAGAAATGTATCACAAAACGAATAAGAAATATTGAGAGATGTGAATCATGATGTAGAAAACATACAGACCTGCCTCTATGGTAGTTTCATTAGAATTAAGAGGTGCCAGGTAGTATTTACAGATATGGGGAATCAATAATTTTTATAACCCATTAGTCATATGGTGCTTTTCGCACTGATAGGCACAGAAGCCCTGGGTCACATACCAATAATTCAGTAAAGAATTTACTCAGGAAAGTCAAAATTGCCCCAGACAAGGAGGGTATTTAAATAAAGCATGCAAAATTTAGTCTTTCATTGAGACCAAGGGGGGACTGGGATTGGAAACGATAAATCCAGGAGGACTCTTTTTGGAGAATCCTTCTGTCCCAGTCACCCCTCCTCTCAGGAAAGGGGACCACCTCCAGAACCGAAAAGCGAGCCAACCTTATATCGCCTTGGTGGCAACTATTAAAGTGATTGGCCACTGGAGTATCTTTAGATTTTTTGATATCGTTTAGGTGTTCACAGATTCTTCTCCGTAATTCCCTCTTAGTCTTGCCAATGTAGTCCAGAGGGCAACTACACTGGCAAATATAGACTACGCCTTTGGTTTTGCAGTTGGCGAAGTCACGAATCAAAAACGGTCGCTGAGTCACTGAACAAATTATTGATTTGGATGAGTTGATGAAATTGCAGGCCTTGCAGGAACCGCATTTGAAAACACCGAGTGGCCTACGGTCTAACCAAGTGCCCTCCCTTTTTGGGCCATCATAATGGCTATGGACTAGCCGGTCTCGTAGGCTTCTTCCTTTACGGTAAGTTACCTGAGGATAATTCCCAATTGCCTGTGTAAGGTCGGGGTCCATAGTTAAAATTGCCCAGTGTCTTCTCAGTATCGAGACCACCTCCCTGTTCCCAGAGTCAAAAGTGGAGATGAGACGTATCAAGTTATCATCCATGTCTCTTGTTCTTGGTATTAGAAGCTCTTCTCTTTTCTTTGACTCTGCGAACTGAAAGGAGTCCCTGAGAATCTTGGATGGATAACCTCTTTCTCTCAACCTCTTCCTGAGTTTTCCTGACTCTTGATAGAAGTTACCCCCCGAGGAACAATTCCTACGGACCCGCAGGTATTGTCCCCTTGGGATCCCCTTTTTGACCGCAGTAGGATGGTGGCTCTCCCAGTGGAGGATACTGTTGGTTGCCGTAGGCTTACGGAAAACCGAGGTATTCAAAGTACCCTCCACCTTGGTGACCACTACGTCCAAAAAGGTGATCTGTTCCAATTGGGTTTCGTAGGTAAAACTCAGGCCGATGTCATTATGATTGAGGCTATCGATGAAGCTGTGGAAAGCTGGAATGCTTTCTTCCCAGATCAAAAAGACATCGTCTATATAACGAGTCCAAAAAGAGATGTTTTCACTCCACCAAGGGTGCTGATCTGGGAAAACTACAGTATCCTCCCACCAGCCCAGGAGGAGATTCGCATAGGTGGGGGCACAGGAATTCCCCATTGCGGTCCCCCTGAGCTGGTGGTAGAAACAGCCGTTAAACAGAAAAAAATTATGAGTGAGGATATATTCCAGTAGTTGTAAGATAAAACCATTATGTGTAATGAACTGAGTTCCTCTCGTATTGAGGAAATAATTTACAGCGATGATTCCTTTATCATGTGGAATCGAGGTATAAAGCGATTCCACATCAATGCTTGCCAGGATACTTTTCGGGTTTATCGTGAGGGTTTCGATTTTACGGAGAAAGTCCATCGTATCACGGGTGAATGATGGTAAGCTAGAGACAAAGTCACGGAGTACCTTATCAAGGTAAATTCCACCGTGATGTGTCAATGAATCAATGCCCGATACAATGGGACGCCCTTTCAGGGGGTGTATCCCCTTATGAATTTTAGGGAGGCAATAAAAGGTGGCCGTTTGAGGGGTTTTTGGAAGGAGGAAATCAAATTCAGTCTTACTGATAACACCCTGTTGAAGGCCCTGACTGAGGACTCCCGCAAGTTCGGTGAGGAATACCTCAGTCGGGTCCACAGGGATTTTTTTGTAGTTATTTTTGTCATTCAGTAATGTCATACACATTAACTGATATTTATGATGGTCCAGAAGCACCAGATTGCCACCTTTGTCTGATTGTTTAATAATCAGTTCCTTGTTGTTTTCCAGATTTTTCAGGGCCTGAAACTCTGGTGCCGAAAGATTTGAATGGAGGGGTATATCGTGTATTCCCTCAATATCAGCAATAACGAGGCGTAAAAAGATATCAATATGTTCGGTACTGACAGGCGGTGGCAGTCTGGTGCTTCATGGCCGTAATTCTGTGAAAGGACCCCTTCCTGGGACCCTCGTTCCCTCTTCACAGAGATACAATAGGTTTTGGAAGTCTGGGAAGTCATCTGGGCTGATTCCCAAATCCAAACATGTTTTTTTATTATAATTTTTGAAGAATTTATGCCATTTCAATTTTCTGGCAAATAAATTCAAGTCCTTTACCCAGGTAAAGGTGTCGTGTTTGGTAAGGGGAGGTAGTTAATGTCTAATCTGGACAAGGGACGGACAGATCCTGTGGGATCCATGCCTGGTTCATTTTTATGAACGTCAGCTTGTCCACATTGGCTGTAGACAGGCGGCTGCGTTTGTCTGTAATGACGCCCCCTGCCGTGCTGAATACACGTTCAGACAAAACGCTGGCCGCCGGGCAGGCCAGCACCTCCAAGGCATAAAAGGCTAGCTCTGGCCACGTGGACAATTTAGAGACCCAGAAGTGGAATGGGGCCGAACCATCAGTCAGTACGTGGAGGGGTGTGCACATGTACTGTTCCACCATGTTAGTGAAATGTTGCCTCCTGCTAACACGTTGCGTATCAGGTGGTGGTGCAGTTAGCTGTGGCGTGTTGACAAAAGTTTTCCACATCTCTGCCATGCTAACCCTGCCCTCAAAGGAGCTGGCATTGACACAGCTGCCTTGGCGACCTCTTGCTCCTCCTCTGCCTTGGCCTTGGGCTTCCACTTGTTCCCCTGTGACATTTGGGAATGCTCTCAGTAGCGCGTCTACCAACGTGCGCTTGTACTCGCGCATCTTCCTATCACGCTCCAGTGCAGGAAGTAAGGTGGGCACATTGTCTTTGTAGCGTGGATCCAGCAGGGTGGCAACCCAGTAGTCCGCACAGGTTAAAATGTGGGCAACTCTGCTGTCGTTGCGCAGGCACTGCAGCATGTAGTCGCTCATGTGTGCCAGGCTGCCCAGGGGTAAGGACAAGCTGTCCTCTGTGGGAGGCGTATCGTCATCGTCCTGCCTTTCCCCCCAGCCACGCACCAGTGATGGACCCGAGCTGCGTTGGCTGCCACCCCGCTGTGACCATGCTTCATCCTCATCCTTCTCCACCTCCTCCTCATCCTCGTCCTCCTCGTCCTCCAGTAGTGGGCCCTGGCTGGCCACATTTATACCTGGCCTCTGCTGTTGCCAAAAACCTCCCTCTGAGTCACTACGAAGAGACTGGCCTGAAAGTGCTAAAAAGAGTCCTCCTCCTCCTCCTCCTCCTCCTGGGCCACCTCCTCTTCCATCATCGCCCTAAATGTTTTCTCAAGGAGACATAGAAGTGGTATTGTAACGCTGATAACGGCGTCATCGCCACTGGCCATGTTGGTGGAGTACTCGAAACAGCGCAACAGGGCACACAGGTCTCGCATGGAGGCCCAGTCATTGGTGGTGAAGTGGTGCTGTTCTGTAGTGCGACTGACCCGTGCGTGCTGCAGCTGAAACTCCACTATGGCCTGCTGCTGCTCGCACAGTCTGTCCAGCATGTGCAAGGTGGAGTTCCACCTGGTGGGCACGTCGCATATGAGGCGGTGAGCGGGAAGGCCGAAGTTACGCTGTAGCGCAGACAGGCGAGCAGCAGCAGGATGTGAACGCCGGAAGCGCGAACAGACGGCCCGCACTTTATGCAGCAGCTCTGACATGTCGGGGTAGTTGTGTATGAACTTCTGCACCACCAAATTCAGCACATTCGCCAAGCAAGGGATGTGCGTCAAATTGGCTAGTCCCAGAGCTGCAACGAGATTTCGCCCATTATCACACACCACCATGCCGGGCTTGAGGCTCACCGGCAGCAACCACTCGTCGGTCTGTTGTTCTATACCCCGCCACAACTCCTGTGCGGTGTGGGGCCTGTCCCCCAAACATATGAGTTTCAGAATGGCCTGCTGACGTTTACCCCGGGCTGTGCTGAAGTTGGTGGTGAAGGTGTGTGGCTGACTGGATGAGCAGGTGGAAGAAGAGGAGGAGGAAGCCGAGAAGGAGGAGGTGGCAACAGGAGGCAAAGAATGTTGCCCTGCGATCCTTGGCGGCGGAAGGACGTGCGCCAAACAGCTCTCCGCCTGGGGCCCAGCTGCCACTACATTTACCCAGTGTGCAGTTAGGGAGATATAGCGTCCCTGGCCGTGCTTACTGGTCCACGTATCTGTGGTTAGGTGGACCTTGCTACAGATGGCGTTGCGCAGTGCACACTTGATTTTATCGGATACTTGGTTGTGCAGGGAAGGCACGGCTCTCTTGGAGAAGTAGTGGCGGCTGGGAACAACATACTGTGGGACAGCAAGCGACATGAGCTGTTTGAAGCTGTCTGTGTCCAACAGCCTAAATGACAGCATTTCATAGGCCAGTAGTTTAGAAATGCTGGCATTCAGGGCCAGGGATCGAGGGTGGCTAGGTGGGAATTTACGCTTTCTCTCAAATGTTTGTGAGATGGAGAGCTGAACGCTGGCGTGTGACATGGTTGAGACGCTTGGTGACGGAGGTGGTGGTGGTGGTGTTGGTGGTACATCCCCTGTTTGCTGGGCGGCAGGTGCCAACGTTCCTCCAGAGGCGGAGGAAGAGGCCGAGGCGGCAGCAGCAGAAGAGGTAGCAGGGGGAGCCTGAGTGACTTCCTTGGTTTTAAGGTGTTTACTCCACTGCAGTTCATGCTTTGCATGCAGGTGCCTGGTCATGCAGGTTGTGCTCAGGTTCAGAACGTTGATGCCTCGCTTCAGGCTCTGATGGCACAGCGTGCAAACCACTCGGGTCTTGTCGTCAGCACATTGTTTGAAGAAGTGCCATGCCAGGGAACTCCTTGAAGCTGCCTTTGGGGTGCTCGGTCCCAGATGGCGGCGGTCAGTAGCAGGCGGAGTCTCTTGGCGGCGGGTGTTCTGCTTTTGCCCACTGCTACCTCTTTTGCTACGCTGTTGGCTCGGTCTCACCACTGCCTCTTCCTCCGAACTGTGAAAGTCAGTGGCACGACCTTCATTCCATGTGGGGTCTAGGACCTCATCGTCCCCTGCATCGTCTTCCACCCAGTCTTGATCCCTGACCTCCTGTTCAGTCTGCACACTGCAGAAAGACGCAGCAGTTGGCACCTGTGTTTCGTCATCATCAGAGACATGCTGAGGTGGTATTCCCATGTCCTCATCATCAGGAAACATAAGTGGTTGTGCGTCAGTGCATTCTATGTCTTTCACCGCTGGGGAAGGGCTAGGTGGATGCCCTTGGGAAACCCTGCCAGCTGAGTCTTCAAACAGCATAAGAGACTGCTGCATAACTTGAGGCTGAGACAGTTTCCCTGGTATGCATGGGGGTGATGTGACAGACTGATGGGGTTGGGTTTCAGGCGCCATCTGTGCGCTTTCTGCAGAAGACTGGGTGGGAGATAATGTGAACGTGCTGGATCCACTGTCGGCCACCCAATTGACTAATGCCTGTACCTGCTCAGGCCTTACCATCCTTAGAACGGCATTGGGCCCCACCATATATCGCTGTAAATTCTGGCGGCTACTGGGACCTGAGGTAGTTGGTACATTAGGACGTGTGGATGTGGCAGAACGGCCACGTCCTCTCCCAGCACCAGAGGGTCCACTAACATCACCACGACCATGTCCACGTCAGCGTCCCTTACTAGATGTTTTCCTCATTGTTATGGTTCACCACAACAACAAAAATATTATTTGGCCCAATGTATTGTATTCAAATTCAGCGGGATATAAATTTGAGGCCTAGTATTTAGGCGCTGGGTGACCGGTATGGATTTAGTGACAGAATTAGACTGGGAAATGCACAGTAGCGTGTGTGTGAAGTTATTCTGAATGACCCTATGTGCACCTTGAATATTATATACCCTTCTAGGGATAGATTTCAAATAGCTCTGATATAGCAGAAACCACTAAATTATGAAATTGCTAAATTGGGAATTGTATTTCAACCCAGAACAAAAAATGTGCTTTGACGGACACTAAATAACTTTCCCAGCCACAACAGGACAGCGGTAACGAGAGATTTAGCGGGATATAAATTTGAGGCCTAGTATTTAGGCGCTGGGTGACCGGTATGGATTTACTAACAGAATTGGACTTGGAAATGCACAGTAGCGTGTGTGTGAAGTTATTCTGAATGACCCTATGTGCACCTTGAATATTATATACCCTTTTAGGGATAGATTTCAAATAGCTCTGATATAGCAGAAACCACTAAATTATGAAATTGCTAAATTGGGAATTGTATTTCAACCCAGAACAAAAAAATGTGCTTTGACGGACACTAAATAACTTTCCCAGCCACAACAGGACAGCGGTAACGAGAGATTTAGCGGGATATAAATTTGAGGCCTAGTATTTAGGCGCTGGGTGACCGGTATGGATTTACTAACAGAATTGGACTTGGAAATGCACAGTAGCGTGTGTGTGAAGTTATTCTGAATGACCCTATGTGCACCTTGAATATTATATACCCTTTTAGGGATAGATTTCAAATAGCTCTGATATAGCAGAAACCACTAAATTATGAAATTGCTAAATTGGGAATTGTATTTCAACCCAGAACAAAAAATGTGCTTTGACGGACACTAAATAACTTTCCCAGCCACAACAGGACAGCGGTAACGAGAGATTTAGCGGGATATAAATTTGAGGCCTAGTATTTAGGCGCTGGGTGACCGGTATGGATTTACTAACAGAATTGGACTTGGAAATGCACAGTAGCGTGTGTGTGAAGTTATTCTGAATGACCCTATGTGCACCTTGAATATTATATACCCTTTTAGGGATAGATTTCAAATAGCTCTGATATAGCAGAAACCACTAAATTATGAAATTGCTAAATTGGGAATTGTATTTCAACCCAGAACAAAAAATGTGCTTTGACGGACACTAAATAACTTTCCCAGCCACAACAGGACAGCGGTAACGAGAGATTTAGCGGGATATAAATTTGAGGCCTAGTATTTAGGCGCTGGGTGACCGGTATGAATTTAGTGACAGAATTAGACTGGGATATGGCCAAAAAATAACCACACTATTGCTGGTTAAATGCACTTGGTGTGACAGCTTGACCAACCACACTACTGAGGGTTAAATGCACTTGGTGACGGGCGCAGCTTGCCCCTGATGTAGTATATGGCCAAAAAATGAACAGACTATTGCTGGTTAAATGCACTTGGTGTCACAGCTTGACCAACCACACTACTGAGGGTTAAATGCACTTGGTGACGGGCGCAGCTTGCCCCTGATGTAGTATATGGCCAAAAAATGAACAGACTATTGCTGGTTAAATGCACTTGGTGATGGGCGCAGCTTGCCCCTGATTTAGTATATGGCCAAAAAATGAACAGACTATTGCTGGTTAAATGCACTTGGTGTGACAGCTTCACCCTGATGTAGGCTTTAGCCAAAAAACAACCACACCATTGAGGGTTAAATGCACTTGGTGACAGGCGCAGCTTGCCCCTGATGTAGTATATGGCCAAAAAATAAACAGACTATTGCTGGTTAAATGCACTTGGTTTGACAGCTTCACCCTGATGTAGGCTTTAGCCCAAAAACAACCACACCATTGAGGGTTAAATGCACTTGGTCGCAGCTTGTGCTGGCGCACCACAAGACACAAAATGGCCGCCGATCACCCCAGAAAAATGTGACTGACAAACGGTCTGGGCAGCCTAAAAACAGTGAGCAATTCAATAGCAGCAGTTCAATCATCCACAGCTGCAGATCGATCAATGGATGGAGTCTTTTGGAGGAGTTAATCAGCCTAATCTCGCCCTACTGTCGCAGCTGCAACCTCTCCCTACGCTAATCAGAGCAGAGTGACGGGCGGCGCTATGTGACTCCAGCTTAAATAGAGGCTGGGTCACATGGTGCTCTGGCCAATCACAGCCATGCCAATAGTAGGCATGGCTGTGATGGCCTCTTGGGGTAAGTAGTATGACGCTTGTTGATTGGCTGCTTTGCAGCCTTTCAAAAAGCGCCAAGAAAGCGTCACAAAAGCGCCAAGAAAGCGACGAACACCGAACCCGAACCCGGACTTTTACGAAAATGTCCGGGTTCGGGTCCGTGTCACGGACACCCCAAAATTCGGTACGAACCCGAACTATACAGTTCGAGTTCGCTCATCCCTAATCATGAATATTCGAATTGCAAATTTTAATCGTGAATATCGGCATTTCTAGAATTCGCGAATATTTAGAATATCGCAAAATATATTCGCAATCGCGAATATTCATTTTTTTCTTAACTAACAGTGTATGCAGATTTTTTATGCGATTTTTTATATGCAAATTTTCGCAATCAAGAAAATAATGCCTGTAGATCACAAATTAGCGAATTCTCGAATATATGGCGAATATTCGCTCTACAGCTAGTTAGCCTTTCTCCCCATTCTAGACTAGAGTATGAGGGTCAGAAAAAATTAGGCATAGCTGAGAAGACAGTAGGGAGCACACCACACAATACTTACCTGGAGAAGCTACCCCCACCGTTAACCATTAACTTCTGAGTAGGGCAATAGACCATTCAATTCCCATCTCCTTCCAAAAGCAATACACACAGCAGAAGAAGAAGAAAGTTTATTAACTTTGTCTCATTTATTTTAACGGAAATAATAAAAGTTATGTATTATTAGTTCTCACAAAGATACACTCAGTTTATTATATATAAAAAAATCTGTGTTCTGAAAAACAAACTCCCTGGCCCCCTGAATCTGTTTAGCGGAAAAGGCTGTCAGTAATATTTTCTGTGGCCACCGCTTCCCCTGTAGCAGAGGGACCGGAATCTTTTCCCCTAGATAAACCGTCCGCGGGCTTTTCTAAGTACAGGTCTCCCTAACCTTCCAAGGTTTTACTAAATTGACATGGTAGACCTGCCTTAGCTTTTGCCGATGTGGCAGGCATATCTTGTAATTTGTGTCTCAAACTTTCTGTGATGTTTTGTAGGGCCCCTGCCACCTAGCGAGGAACTTACTGTCAACGGGAGCCCCAAAAACCAAAATCGGATCTCCCCGGCTACAGTTATGGATTCCAGATGCTCAATTATAGGCCCGATTCTGGGCTGGCTGAGCTATCTTCCTATGCTCCCTACCTATCCTTTTCAGTGGGATTGTCTCCCCCTCACCCATCTGACCTACCGTGGGCCCCTCCGCATTGGGTTTCTGGTGTTAGAACACCACACCTGGGCAAGGCCTCGCTACTGGAGCTTTCCCTGTCTCCTGGGGATCAGTATGTACAAAGGCCAGCCACAGGGCTGGGAATAACGGAAAGTCTCTTCCTAGTATCACTTTATAGTGCATGCTGGTGGTTACGGCTTAAGGACCTCATAGACCAGGCATGTCTAAACTGCGGCCCTCCAGCTGTTGCAAAACTACAAATCCCAGCATGCCTGGATAGCTTACAGCTATTAGGGCATGCTGGGAGTTGTAGTTTTGCAACAGCTGGAGGGCCGCAGTTTGGACATGCCTGCCATAGACTATAATGGGGTCTGTTAGGTGTTCACTCAGAAGAAGATTTTTGAAGCGGAGACAAAAGTCTTGCATGCTCTACTTTTGTTTCTGCTCCAAAATCATCTTCTGAGTAGAAACCTAACAGACTTTATTATAGTCTATGGGGTCCGTAGGCTCCATTTGGCTCCGTTATGTTCCGAATCTGTCCTTTCCATTCTCCTGCTCCTAAACTGAGCAGGAGAACGGAATGGCTGAACGGTGATGTGAAAGAAGCCTCATATTGATCCTTTCTATATGGGCCCCCTTCTATCTCTGTACAGGGAACACTGACAACTGTTGCGGTCTGCATCTTTTGCAGCCCGATTGAAATGAATGGGTCCGCACACATTACGCAAAATTGTGGCACGGAGGCAAACCCAGAATTAAGGTTGTGTGACTGGACCCTAAAGGTGGGTCATCAGCGATACTTGGTGGTGACAGCAGCGCTGAGTGACAGTAACTACTGACAACACCTACTAAGGACACGCTCTGAAGATTTAGCATGACAAGTACTACTTCTCCATGCTAAATCTTACAGCGTGTCCTAATTATAAGCAAATGGGACATCATGGGAGGGGAGTGGTGCTGGCTGAGACTCACTATTTGGCTAATGGAAAAAGCTTAGTCCCTGTGACATGGATGAGCCTCAATGCGTTAAAATTAAACAACTGGACAATAGAAGGAAAAAAAAAAAAAAAAGACCTTAACTAGCTTACTAGTTTGAAGACAGGCCAGCAGCAAGCAGGACAGAAAGCAACTCTGCAGTGATGGTAGAAAGGCAGGAGTAGCCACACTGAGTGGTCACCCTCTGGTGATCACAGAAGAATGTGGGGCATGTCAGGAGCACGGAGGACTGCAGAAAGAGGAGGCAATGATCGGGCTATTTTCCTGGGACCCAGCCCCTTCTTCTGCAAGTCTCACTCAAGGCTGAGGCTCCCAAGCTCTTTTCCCTGGCTGTGTGAGGAGGCGTAGGAGGAAATAATCTTTCCTGCCCTGCAGCGCTGGTGCCTGGCTTCGCCTCTGGGTGACATCACCACAGGTCCTCCACTCAGTCTTTAGTATCCCCTTCGGGCTCCGCCTCCACACTAAACTCTGCCCCTCTTGTAATTGATCACATGACTGTGACATCCTCGCAGGTCCTTCAAACTAGTGTACAGCAGACCAGCTCACAGAGTGGCCAACTCACAGGTACGCCCCCGTTCCGGCCCCCTCTCCACCGCCTACCTCATCTTCTGCTTGTGCGGCAGTGCGCCCCATGCCCCCGCCTGCTCCAGTCCTGACCTGACAGTGACTACTCCTTCCTTGGCTTCCCCCCAGCCAGGCCCGAGCCGCGGACCGCCCAAGCCCCACCCACTACACTGGGCGGGCGGTCGAGCCTGGCTGCCTGTCTGTGTTAATAAAAAAATAAAATAATGAATGTGGTCCGGATGGGCCCCCAGTGGCGTAGGGCCCCATAGCAACACGTTAGAAAGTTCACAGAACAAAAAAACACTTTCAATCAAAAAAGTCACCTTGCAGTATTGGTGTCAGTTCACACCATGCGGCCTGTTCTGCCAACAAGAGTCCAACAGCAGGCTTCATTCAGCCTGTTTCCCCTCACATAGGTCTCAGCCCTCCAAAAGCCTCAGATCCCAATACAGAGAGCCCCTGTGCATGAACCCAGTTGTCTTTTAAATGCAGCTAGGTGTTAACAAAAACCTGGACCGACACCTGCGATCCAGTCCGGTGTTTGAACTTGACTGCTAATTAGTCCAGAATCACACCCTGGGAGGAAAATACCTGCCTCCACATACAATTGCCTTTATTGTTTCATACGTGTCATGAAACAGTCCCGGGCTTTGGAGTGTTGTCTTACCTCTGTTGCTAGTGCTGTGTGTTCCCCTTGTCTCCCCTCCTCGGTTTGCTAAGCAACTATGGACTCTGCCACTAGGGTTGTCAGCTGGAAATTTTCAGAGCAATTTTTCAACAAAGATCTTCTGGTAGTACACCGTTTTGCTCATCCTATCCACCAGAGGAATGAGAGATGAGAAGTTCTCTTTGTAGCGGGGGTTGAGAAGGGTGAACAACCAGTAATCCGTGTTTTCTAAAATGCGGTAAAGGCAGCCTAACATGAAAAAGTCAGAGAGGGAGAAGAAAAGGAGAGGATTAATCACTAGACCTTTGGATCGAGGGTCCGAGAATAACTTCACAGGGTGCCAAAGGAGGGCAAACTAGAAAGTTTCTACTAATTTAGGAAAATAATAGGAAAAAATCAAGTGTAGGCGGGCAGGCTGCCACTGGTCTCAACCTAACCCTGATGACCACAGGGTAGGTGATAGAGAAGGAAAGTGGTGTTGCGTGGAAACGCAAAAAAATGGATCTTACCCCCATCCTTGCATATGTCTTCTTTACGAGTAATCACCTCAGTATGGCTATGTTCCATGAGCTCTCTGTATATGTTTTAGATATATATTTATATATATATATATATATATATATATTTATATATATATTTGTGTTCGGACGGCTATCCGAAGCGTGCCCTACCACGACCCCCTAACCATAATAAGCAGTAGAATTATGCCATAACTGCTGTCGTAAAGGTAACCTAAAGTGGGCCACCTCATTAGTCTGAAAGCTGAAAAAGGGGGAATGGGTGGGTGGGTGAAACGCAACGAGCCGCACGACGTGGGTTATGGGGGGTGAGCCTTATATGCCGTGAGAGGGAGCCTCCCCTCACACAAATACGGCAATACCTTAGCCTTAATACTTGTGTTCGGACGGCTATCCGAAGCGTGCCCTACCACGACCCCCTAACCATAATAAGCAGTAGAATTATGCCATAACTGCTGTCGTAAAGGTAGCCTAAAGTGGCCAAAAAGTACAAACGTTAGTGTAGCTAGTGCTTTAATGAACACGAATTATGCCAACAGATTATGAAAAGCAACAGACATTTCATGACATGGGTTTGGAATATACGAAAGGTACGACGAGGACTTCCACCTGCCTAGTTTCTTGATGACATGGACTGGGACACCGTTCTTGGAGGCGGCTGAGGCAGCGCCGATACGAAACGAGTGACCTGTGATGCTAGCTGGGATAACATTGACATTGACAAGTAGTGTCCTAATGTACTTCAAGAAAACCTGAATGCTGAGAGGTGTGCCGTTGTGAGGCAGCAACGGCGAGTCTGGTAGCGATGTACGTATATGAAGTAACCATTGGTTTAGGACTTCGACTGGACACGACTGACCCCCGGTGGGAAAATACCTGACGCGTACCATCTCCCCTGGACGAGCAGCTTTAGACTGTTCTAGATTAAGCAAGAACCCTGAACTATCAGGAATTAGATCTTTTTTACGAAGGAACTTGGTGGAAGAGGCTGTGCACGTAAATTCCCCGGGCCTTAAAAAGCCGAAAAATGACAGGTATAACGCCGTCTCTACTAGTCTACTAGTCTCTAGCCCGAAGGGCCGATAACGTAGCATGTCGGAGACTGCCCTAAACATGGGACCTGTGAACGGCTGACGACCTGTGGCTTTCTGAAAGGTGGTTTTCTGTATACCTCGTAACATAGCCTTGATGGGATAGGCAGAAAACAGGGAGGGCTGCTCCGGGTGAGCCAGATAGCAGTAATGCTGGATTCCTGCTAAATATAGCTTGATTGTGTTGTAAGCTAACTTCAAATTAGAGTGGCAAAACCCAATAAAAGCCATTAGGTAGGTTATGTGTCCCATATCTAGTTGTGGATGTGAGACTCTGAACTTATTGAATAACAACCAGGCTGTCTTGTACACCTTCAATGTGTTCATGGAGAGGGATTGTTCCACCAGGGATCTAGCGGTGAGGAGTAGTGGTGCTACTGCATGACTAGCAGGTTGTGCTGCGGGACCGTAGTTGGTAGTTGGTCTGCCCCTGGGGAAACCTGTAAAAAGAATGGAACATTGAGCCTGGATAGCGCGTCTGCAGCAAGATTCCTCTGTCCCTGAATATGCGTGAAAACAAAATTAAATCTACACTGTAATGACAACCACACAAACCTCCTCAAAAATGCCATGATTTCTCTGGACCCAGACCTGCCCTTCATCATGATGTCCACCAGTGCTGCATTATCTGTCAGAAACAACACGGTCTGGTTACCCCACAGACTACCCCACGTATGAGCTGCTGCTACTACCGGATATATCTAAAAAAGAGTGGACGACTGTAGAAAGCCTGGAATAGATAAAACTTCAGACGGCCAAGGACTGGCCATCCAGGACTGGCCATCCAATGTTTCTTGTAAATGGCCGCGAACCCGGTAGAAGAAGCTGCGTCTGTGTGGACAACCGGAGAGTGACTAGACACAGAGGGGACAAAAAACGACACTCCGTTCCACTGCGCCAAAAATTCGTCCCACATCACGAGATCTGCTAACGCATCTTGATCTAACCTAAGTGCGCTATCCTGATCCGGGGCTAAGGGTAGAAGTTTCAGCAACCTGGAAATGAATGATCTACCTTGTGGTATTATCCTCATTGCAAAGTTCAACATACCAAGTAGACTCTGGAGATCTGTTTTGGTGGTGACTCTAACACGAGCGAGTTTGTGTACTACTTCTCTAATCCTGGTTAACTTGTCGTGAGGCAAACTTGCTTGCATGCTGACTGTGTCCAAGCAAATGCCAAGAAAAGTAATGGTATTACCTGGACCCTCTACTTTATTGGGGCCTACGGGGACTTTAAGGTCTTCAAAAACTCCTCTCAACACCGTGAGATCTCGTGGGGCTTGTGTGGGTGGCTCGATTAGCAGGAAATCATCCAGGTAGTGAATTACGTGGTGCACCCGAAACACATTCACTAGTACCCAATGCAAGCCTTGGGCAAACTGATCGAAAAGCCAGGGACTCGACTTAGCGCCAAAAGTCAATTTATTCGCAAAATAATACTGCCCCTGCCACTTAATGCCATGCCACTGCCACAGCTGAGGTTTAAGGGGTAACAACTTAAAGGCATCCGTGATGTCGGCTTTCGACAACCAGGTTCCCTTGCCTAGTGACAGAATGACCTGTATGGCTTCATCTATGGAAGAATATTTCATGGAAACTTCCTCGGAGGGTATCAGCGAATTCAGACTTGGAATGGAGAGTGAATGAGGAGCTGACAAGTCGTAGATTACCGTTTTTTTATTTGAAAATTTCCCCGTGACGACACCAATGGGGTTGACCCTCCAACAATCATATGGGGACTGTGCCATTGGACCTATTAAATATCCCTTCTCTAACTCGCCCGCTAGCAAGTGTGAAACGGAGACCGGGTCTCTGCTGGCTGACAACAGGTTTTTGCATTCATACGTAACCTGCGGCAGTGCCACCAGACCAGTGTGGAAGCCATGCCGAAGGCCGTCGATCAGAAACTGTACCCAACTCTGATCTGGATGATCTCGTAAATATATGGCCAGCAGAACCGTATCTACCACGCTTAGTCATGCTGCCTGTTGCCCCTTCTGGGGGCACACGGTGACAGAATGAGCCCTAAAATAAAGGGTACACAAATGCAGCAGCCTACAATGACTATAAAAACAACCCACGGCGTTGAAGTTGTTACATATCTGTGTTTTACCAAGGTATTTAATCGGCCGCCCTAACTTGTCTACGCCTGTTGTAAGCCTGGCAAACGGAGGTTGGGGAGTATAGCTAGCTTGTGCTCGTTCTGGCCTGGCGCTAGCACACCAATCTGTGGCGTGAGCATAAGAGCCGCAGCTACTGCACGCCGGGGCTTTGAGACCTGCAAAATGCCGGCAAAACAGCTCGGTGTCGACTACGGACCAGTCAACGGTATGCTGGAACTGCCTCTGCGCCGCTGCCGCTTTAGCTGAGAAAGACCTATGGTATTCGTAAAACGCCGAACCGCCATATTTGTTGGCTAGATCCACAACCTTGTACAAATACAGATCCAGCTCCTCTCTTCTATTAGGACTCACTGAACACACTACATCTCTGAACAAGCTAAATGCAAGTACGAACTCTGCTACGGTAAGTTTCCTGTTAAGCCTAACATCTCTAGACTTCAGGATCACTGACACCTCTCCACACGCTATGGTCTTATTATCCGGCATTTCATGCGTGGCTATGAGCAAGGAAGCTAGGTTGACATCCTTACCATCTAATATGTCTTGACGCACATTGGTTGGAATGAAATGACATGGTGCTATATTAAGAGGGTTGACCTGGGGGCCAATCATTGAAGACTGAGTGAGTAACTGCACGGTAGTATTCGGGGCAACCGCATTCGAAGTAGAGGCCGCATTTTCCATCGCCTCTAACCTGGTCTGAAAGCGGGACAAAGAAGATGCCATTGAATTGACTACAGCATGGAGTTGTGACCAGGAATTCTGTATCATGTCCGTGGACCCCGAGTCCTCCCCTGCAGCCGGGGGTTCTGAGAACAGCAACCTGTAAAGTTCCGCTTTCCTAGCGGTCGCTGGAAAAGGAATTCTTCTCCTCAACAGTTCTGCCGTGAGCCTCGGCACAGTCCAGGATCTGAGAGCTGGAACCGCCTCTCTTTCGGATTGGACATCTTCATTACTGTGAGATGCGACGCTCTCTTCCACCTGAGATTGCTGAGACATCCTAACTAAAGGAAACTATGGTTACCTATGGGTATCTACTCGCGTGCTCCCAACACCAGTGTCACCGGACGCGTGATACCTGAGCCTGCTAACACAACTCGGTGCTGCCCAGTGAAGCGGGCATCGCACTCCTGAATCTGTTGCCACATCCACGTTTTACCCCAAGACATATAAATACCTTGTGACCTGTGGACATGACGGATTTATAACGAGTCTGTAGTCGTGACAGACTATTGCGCGTCTGTAGTCGTGACAGACTATCGAGCGTCTGTAGTCATGACAGACTATCGAGCGTCTGTAGTCGTGACAGACTATCGAGCGTCTGTAGTCGTGACAGACTATCGAGCGTCTGTAGTCGTGACAGACTATCGAGCGTCTGTAGTCGTGACAGACTATCGAGCGTCTGTAGTCGTGACAGACTATCGAGCGTCTGTAGTCGTGACAGACTATCGAGCGTCTGTATTTGTGACAGACTATCGAGCGTCTGTAGTCATGACAGACTATTGAGCGTCTGTAATTGTGACAGACTATTGAGCGTCTGTAATTGTGACAGACTATCGAGCGTCTGTAGCCGTTACAGACTATCGAGCGTCTGTAGTCGTGACAGACTATCGAGCGTCTGTAGTCGTGACAGACTATTGAGCGTCTGTAATTGTGACAGACTATCGAGCGTCTGTAGCCGTGACAGACTAACGAGCGTGTGCAGATCACGAACGTCAGTGCCCGCAACACCCGACACAAGGGCTGCTGTGACGGGGCCTTCGTGCCCTACGGCCATGACAAACGGTGAAGAAAATATACGTCTGCCCCTTTAAAAAATTTTTTTTTTTTTTTTTTTACCAGGAGTGGAATACCCTGTACTGAATGTGCCACACCCCGTGCTACCAGACCGTAAACCCCCCCCCCCCCCGCGACGGACCTGAGTCACCTACCTGAATTAATGCAGGTATGCCTTACTACTGTGAGTTAAAGGGGGAAAAGGGGAAAGCACTCAATACATCGTACCACCTCTACCTCCCCTAACCCCCCCCCCCCACGTATATTATAATGATTTTTATTTTATTTTTTTCTCTTTACCTGCCGGAACAAGGTGCCAGGATATACGTAGTGGCAAATACGTGCCGTGGGATGACAATCCTACTGACCTGTAAAAGACACCGTGGTTATGACCTAGGACCCTAACAGGTTAACTATTATGAGCAATGTATTGAGTATAGATGTGCCACCATTACACTTTAACTCTTGCTGACTAAAGATAGAGGCTACTACGCGTGTAAATGAGAAGCCACAATGTAGTGCGACATGGCCTGCTGCCTGCAGTGACTACAAGTCTGGTATCTAAGTTGCACAGTGTCCAGGAGCCGGACCAGGCCATGGCCCTGATGGCCTGGCCTGAGGGCACCAAGGTACTTGCAGACTGCCCTGACCAGGAGTACTGTAAGTGCGACCCCCACCGCGGGAACCATGCCTTGCCAGAACGCGAGCACCGTACCCAGATGCCGACTACCGAGGCACTTGTGGCGGCGGCACATGCCGCAGGACGTGACACGCCTACCATGCCCACGGATGGGACCGAGGCTACGCCGGCTGACTGCCGCGGTGCCGGGTAAGTGATGCAGCCAGTGACCGCCGCGCACATGTTCGCAAACCAGCGCCATCCATGCCAAATACCGGCGTCTAACGCCTACCCCCCCCCCGTCCCCCAACCATATCACCTTATTCTGAACGCTTGCCGCCGGAGACCAGAGCGACGATGAGACTCCGAACGCGCTTTGCTCTGCTGACCCGGAAGTGAACTCGTCGGAAACGCAACGAGCCGCACGACGTGGGTTACGGGGGGTGAGCCTTATATGCCGTGAGAGGGAGCCTCCCCTCACACAAATACGGCAATACCTTAGCCTTAATACATATATCTATATATCTATATATATAATCGAAGAAACAGGACTGCACTCCGGATTGTGATGAAAAAATCAAAGTGGTTTTATTCACCCATATTATGGGTGAATAAAACCACTTTGATTTTTTCATCACAATCCGGAGTGCAGTCCTGTTTCTTCGATTATACTATTGGGGACTGCCGCTATCCCCCTTGGATTTTGCACCCACTCTTCAGGCTGGTGCTCCCGCTGGACTCTCTTTCTCTCTCTCTCTCTCTCTCTCTCTCTCTATATATATATATATATATATATATATATATATATGTATATATCAATTTTTTATATTTTACTGTATACTGACCTAGCTATAATTTTACTCATTCAAGTGTTCTTTTCAACTCTTATGCCTACCTTAAATGTTTTACTGTGAACAACCATAGAGGACAATTATTAATGACAACTATGAACTATTAAATATTGATATCTATATGAAAAACCATTTATCTATCTTTATAATTGTTTTTAGCATTCACCACTTATTTACTGTCTACTATCAATTGCCTTTTATATGTATTATTAAATGTCTGTCTGTATCAGGTTAGTTCCCCAGAGTTCCAACCAATTGAACATATAATCTGTATTATTGAAATATATAACATTATAGTCCAGGTAGGCTTGTCAATACCAACAGGGGTGCGAGCAGCGATACGAGTTCCTGATCACGTGACGTTGCGCCCATTATTCCCCATTGAGGATTTTTCCAACTGAAACCCTCATTGCAAGAGATTTGATAGTCCATCCCTTGTTGACCACCATCCACTAATTATAAAAAGAAGGATTTGCTACCCCCTCCAAGTGTACTTCCGGTCCGAGTGCGTTTGCTAAACACCCCGGTGGTGAGTTTGCTAAACACCCCAGCTCATTTTCGTATGGCACATATTGCAAACTTCTATTCTTTTGTCGTCCACGCTTTCCTAAAAAAAAGCGCCATACTGCGG
Organism: Bufo gargarizans; assembly: GCF_014858855.1. Lineage (NCBI taxonomy): Eukaryota > Metazoa > Chordata > Amphibia > Anura > Bufonidae > Bufo > Bufo gargarizans. Next base: position 192,354,480 of record NC_058085.1, on the reverse strand, counting down.
AACATCTACCCCTTGGCACGGGAGATTTCTCCAAGATGTTGCTCCATAAAACAGTTGCGGGCCTGTGTTATGGGGCCCACCATCTCCCTTTTGCCACCCTACTGCCTCTTCCAGCCCGTTGTGGTGCAGAAGATCCCTTCCCCTCTGTACTGCTATCCTCGCTCGGATTTCCACCTTCCCAGGTTGTGTCAGTTACCTCATTGGCCACCACCTCCTCTTCCACTTCCTCACTCTTATCATCCTCCTGATTTGTTGACCTAACCACAACCTCAGTGATTGACAAATGTGTGTCATCCTCTCCATCAACCTCTTGAGGCAGTAATTGCGGTTGACTCATTGGCAACTGTGTCTCATCATCATCCACCTCATTAAACATAAATTGCTGTTCCCCACTGTCATGTATTTGTGACTGTGGATGTTCAAGATGTTGCGAATCAGGGCATAAGTTCTCATGTCCCTCTTCAAGCGTGCTTGGCGAGGAGGCTAAATCAAGTAATGGCGATGAAAAGAGGTCCTTGGAATATTCAAGTGTGGGATCACTTGTTTGGCTAGACTGTAAATGGTTGGAGGAAGGAGGATCAGGGTGAGGATTGTGTTGACCAGACTCCTGGCTACTGAGACTGAACTTGGTGGAAGACAAGGTGGTGCTTAAAGGACTGGAAGAATTATCTGCTGCAATACGACCAATCACCTGGTCGCACTGGTCTGACTTCAAGAGTGGTGTCCTGCGCCAACCTGCAAACTAGGACATGTATTTTGGTGATTGTTTTTCTTGTGCTCTGGCAGCAGGCACTGTTTCTCTGCACCACGGCCTCTGTGTGCACCATCAGCATCACAGCCACTTCTCCGTCCCTTACTGCTCGCCTTCTTCATTTTAAATGTGAGAGCTTGAAAGTATGTCATATGTACAGTAGCGTAGGATTTGGAAGTGTATGTGCAAAAAAATTCACAAAGATATTTGTGATGAGGAAACATTATACAGTACAGGTACCATAGGTAATGTCACAGTTCGCAGTGTCTGCAGAAAAAGTGCACTGGATGTCACTGATATTTTAGGGATGTGCACACTTTAAACAGGAGATGTGACGCCGATAATTTAACTGTTCGCAGCGGACACTATCAGCGGAAAAAGTGCACTGGATGTCACGGATATTTAAGGGATGCGCACACTTTACACTGGAGATGTGGTGCAGTTAATCTCACTGTCCGCAGCGGACACAGTCTATTGAAAAAATACACTGGATGTCACTAGTATTTTAGGGATGCACACACTTTAAACTGGAGATGTTATATTAAACTGGAGACGGATATTAAAACTGTCTGGAGCGCACACCATTTATGGAAAAAGTGTACTTGATATCACTGATATTTTAGGGATGCGCACACTTTAAAATGGAGATGTGGTGCAGATAATTTTACTATTCGCAGGGGACACCGTCGACGAAAAAACTGCACTGGATGTCACTGATATTTTAGAGATGCGCACAATTTACACAGAAGATGTGGCGCGAATAATTTAACTGTCCGCAGAGGCCTATTACACAGTATTTTGCGCAGGATGCGCTAACAATATATATTGCTGCTTTCACACACAATATTCCATACATTTGGGTCTATGAAACGTTTTTGTAGAAAAATGTAATTCAATTACACTCCCTACACTGTCTGTCTCTTCCTATGCTCAGCTCTCCCTGATAGAGTTGAGCGGACAGCTGGATGTTCGGGTTCGGCATGTTCGGCTGAACTTGGAAAAAAAAGTTCGGGTTCGGGACCCGAACGTGACCCGAACCCCATTGAAGTCAATGGGGACCCAAACTTTTGGGTACTAAAAAGTAGTGATGAGCGGGAGGTGCCATATTCTATTTCGCGATATTTCGATAGAATATTCGCATTATATTCGTCGAAATCGAATATTCGTAATTATTCCAATTATCGTGAATAATATGCGATTTAATTAATCGCGTATTGCGTTTTTTTCCTTTTGATAGTATAAGGCAACGTTCCCATGACTAATTGACTATGGCTAGGCTAATATGTGTATTTTATGAATATTCTTAATATTGCTCTAACTTCATCTTTTAGAATATTCGTAATATTCTAAAAGACAAAGTTAGAGCAATATTACAAATTTTCGGAAAATACACATATAGATTGTAATTTAGCTAATATAGTGCTATAATCCTTTTTTTCTCCAATTTTTTTGCCTTTGAACTTAAGTTTTGTAAAATATGTACACTATTAAAAAAATTACTATAGCAGTATATTAGCTAAATTACAATCTATATGTGTATTTTACGAATATTCTTAATATTGCTCTAACTTCGTCTTTTAGACTATTCGTAATATTACTCTAACTTCGTCTTTTAGAATATTCATTATATTGCTCTAACTTCGTCTTTTAGAATATTACGAATATTCTAAAAGACGAAGTTAGAGCATTAACCACTTCAACCCCGCTAGCTGAAACCCCCTTAATGACCAGGCCACTTTTTACACTTCTGCACTACACTACTTTCACCGTTTATTGCTCGGTCATGCAACTTACCACCCAAATGAATTTTACCTCCTTTTCTTCTCACCAATAGAGCTTTCATTTGGTGGTATTTCATTGCTGCTGACATTTTAACTTTTTTTGTTATTAATCAAAATTTTATGATTTTTTGGCAAAAAAATGACATTTTACACTTTCAGCTGTAAATTTTGCAAAAAAAAACGACATCCATATATAAATTTTTCTCTAAATTTATTGTTCTACATGTCTTTAATAAAAAAAAAATGTTTGGGCAAAAAAAAAAATATGGTTTGGGTAAAAGTTATAGCGTTTACAAACTATGGTACAAAAATGTGAATTTCCGCTTTTTGAAGCAGCTCTGACTTTCTGAGCACCTGTCATGTTTCATGAGGTTCTACAATGCCCAGACAGTAGAAAACCCCCACAAATGACCCCATTTCAGAAAGTAGACACCCTAAGGTATTCGCTGATGGGCATAGTGAGTTCATAGAACTTTTTATTTTTTGTCACAAGTTAGCGGAAAATGATGATTTTTTTTTTTTCTTACAAAGTCTCATATTCCACTAACTTGTGACAAAAAATAAAAACTTCCATGAACTCACTATGCCCATCACAAAATACCTTGGGGTGTCTTCTTTCCAAAATGGGGTCACTTGTGGAGTAGTTATACTGCCCTGGCAATTTAGGGGCCCATATGTGTGAGAAGTAGTTTGCAATCAAAATCTGTAAAAAATGACCGGTGAAATCTGAAAGGCGCACTTTGGAATGTGGGTCCCTTTGCCCACCTAGGCTGCAAAAAAGTGTGACACATCTGGTATCGCCGTACTCTGGAGAAGTTGGGAACATTCCAAGACAACTTTTCCAATTTTTTTATACAAAGTTGGCATTTGACTAAGATATTTATCTCACCCAGCATGGGTATATGTAAAATGACACCCCAAAACACATTCCCCAACTTCTCCTGAGTACGGCGATACCACATGTGTGACACTTTTTTGCAGCCAAGGTGGGCAAAGGGGCACATATTCCAAAGTGCACCTTTCGGATTTCGCAGGCCATTTTTTACACATTTTGATTGCAAACTACTTCTCACACATATGGGCCCCTAAATTGCCAGGGCAGTATAACTACGCCTCAAGTGACCCCATTTTGGAAAGAAGACACCCCAAGGTATTCCGTGAGGGGCATGGCGAGTGCCTAGAATTTTATATTTTTTGTCACAAGTTAGTGGAATATGAGACTTTGTAAGAAAAAAAAAATCATAATTTTCCGCTAACTTGTGACAAAATAAAAAAATTCTAGGTACTCGCCATGCCCCTCACGGAATACCTTGGGGTGTCTTCTTTACAAAATGGGGTCACTTGTGGGGTAGTTATACTGCCCTGGCATTCTAGGGGCACTAATGTGTGGTAAGTAGTTTGAAATCAAAATGTTTAAAAAATGACCTGTGAAATCCTAAAGGTGCTATTTGGAATGTGTGCCCCTTTGCCTACCTAGGCAGCAAAAAAGTGTCACACATCTGGTATCGCCGTACTCAGGATAAGTTGGGGAATGTGTTTTGGGGTGTCATTTTACATATAACCATGCTGGGTGAGAGAAATATCTTGGCAAAAGACAACTTTTCCCATTTTTTTATACAAAGTTGGCATTTGACCAAGATATTTATCTCACCCAGCATGGGTATATGTAAAATGACACCCCAAAACACATTGCCCAACTTCTCCTGAGTACGGCGATACCAGATGTGTGACACTTTTTTGCAGCCTAGATGCGCAAAGCGGCCCAAATTCCTTTTAGGAGGGCATTTTTAGACATTTGGATCCCAGACTTATTCTCACGCTTTCGGGCCCCTAAAAAGCCAGGGCAGTATAAATACCCCACATGTGACCCCATTTTGGAAAGAAGACACCCCAAGGTATTCAATGAAGGGCATGGCGAGTTCATAGAATTTTTTTTTTTTTGGCACAAGTTAGCGGAAATTTTTTTTTTTTTTTTTTCTCACAAAGTCTCCCTTTCCGCTAACCTGGGACAAAAATTTAAATCTTTCATGGACTCAATATGCCCCTCACGGAATACCTTGGGGTGTCTTCTTTCCGAAATGGGGTTACATGTGGGGTATTTATACTGCCCTGGCAATTTAGGGGCCCTAAAGCGTGAGAAGAAGTCTGGAATATAAATGTCGAAAATTTTTTAGGCATTTGGATCCCGTGAGGGGTATGGTGAGTTCATGTGAGATTTTATTTTTTGACACAAATTAGTGGAATGTGAGACTTAGTAAGAAAAAACAAAAACAAAAAAAAAACAATTTCCGCTAACTTGGGCCCAAAAAAATGTCTGAATGGAGCCTTACAGGGGGTGATCAATGACAGGGGGGTGATCAGGGAGTCTATATGGGGTGATCACCCCCTGTCATTGATCACCCCCCTGTAAGGCTCCATTCAGACGTCTGTATGATTTTTACAGATCCACGGATACATGGATCGGATCCGCAAAACGCATACGGACGTCTGAATGGAGCCTTACAGGGGGGTGATCAATGACAGGGGGTGATCAATGACAGGGGGTAATCAGGGAGTGTATATGAGGTGATCACCCCCCTGTCATTGATCACCCCCCTGTAAGGCTCCATTCAGACGTCCGTATGCGTTTTGCGAATCCGATCCATGTATCCGTGGATCCGTAAAAATCATACGGACGTCTGAATGGAGCCTTACAGGGGGGTGATCAATGACAGGGGGTGATCAGGGAGTGTATATGAGGTGATCACCCCCCTGTCATTAAAAGTATAAACCCAAAACTAGACTCAGAACAGCATGATTTAAATAAATACAAAAATCTTTTATTGGACATACATTAGTTAAAACATACATATCCATATATATATATATATATATATATATATAAGCAGCACAAAGCCACACAGGATAATTCCTACAGGTCTGTTGTAAAATATAGCAATAAATAATCCCAAGCTGTGCAGAGTATACTCAGTCACAGCCCACAGTCAAAAATTTACAAAGTGCATAGTGCTCAACATAAACAGGGAAAATAAACAATACAAGTGAATACAGACCAAGTAGTCCTGGATCCCTACACGTGTTTCGCGTTTGCTTCCTCAGGGGATCTGATCCATGTATCCGTGGATCCGTAAAAATCATACGGACATCTGAATGGAGCCTTACAGGGGGGTGATAAATGACAGGGGGGTGATCAATGACAGGAGGTGATCAGGGAATCTATATGGGTGATCACCCGCCTGTCATTGATCACCCCCCTGTCATTGATCACCCCCCTGTAAGGCTCCATTCAGACGTCCGCATGTGTTTTCCAAATTTTGGCCTTGCTAACCCTGCCTTCTCAGGTGCTGGTGGTGCCCCAGCTGTGTTGGCGACCTCTTCCTTCTCCTCTGCCTTCGGCTTGTGCTTCCACTTTGCCCCCGCTGTCAGGTAAGAATGCTATCATCAGCGCGCGCTTGTAGTCGCGCATCTTCCGATCAGTAACAGATGTTTTCACAACATTTTGTTCCCTGTCAGCAATGCAGAGCAGGGGTTCATTCACGGCAAAAGGGGGTTCATGTCACCCAGCAATAGAACAGAGGATTTTGAGAGATTTAGGCCCCTATCACCCAGGCACAGCAGGGGTTCATTCACAGCAAAAGGGAGTTCATGTCACCCAGCAATACATCATAGGATTTTGAGAGATTTAGGCCCCTGTCACCCAGGCACAGCAGGGGTTCATTCGCGGCAAAAGGAGGTTCATGTCACCCAGCAGTAGAACGGATGATTTTGAGAGATTTACAGGGATCTCAACTCTCCCGGAGGTTCAGGGAGTCTCCCGCTATTAGATAGCAGCTCCCTGACACCCGCATGTGAAACAATATCTCCCGGAAAGGTTTATCTCAGTCAGATAGCAGAGCAGAGAGATAAGAGAAGTGACAGGACAGAGTGTAGATTACAGGTTGAATTAACCCTTTAGGGTCAAATTGGCTTCTCAAGGAGATATATATGTTAAAGGCATCCCTTCTGTCTCATTCAGTAGCTCTATAACTATTGAGAGAGATGCTTTTTTTTTTTTTTTAAATACATTTACACATTTAACCCTCCATTTTAATTATATTATTTACCCCAGTGTTAAATTCACACCCCCTGGATGCTTTAATCATATATATAAATATGATAATTTAGGGCAGGGTAATGAGCCCGGTCCTCCACACCATAGAGCAAAGTGTGCAGATACTTCATATGTTTGGAAAATGTAATAAAAAGTTTGTGAAAAAAAAAAAAAAAAAAAACCTCCCTGAAATAAGAAGTGCACCTCCCTGAAATGAGTTTTTGCAGGTTGGGATGTCTGGATTTAGGCCCCTGTCACCCAGGCACAGCAGGGGTTCATTCACGGCAAAAGGCGGTTCTTGTCATCCAGCAATACAACAGACGATTTTGAGAGATTTAGGCCCCTGTCACCCAGGCACAGCAGGGGTTCATTCACGGCAAAAGGGGGTTCTTGTCACCCAGCAATACAAAAGAGGATTTTGAGAGATTTAGGCCCCTGTCACCCAGGCACAGCAGGGGTTCATTCACGGCAAAAGGGGCTTCATGTCATCCAGCAATACAACAGAGGATTTCGAGAGATTTAGGCCCCTGTCACCAGGCACAGCAGGGGTTTGTATATGCCCAAAATGGTAAAATGGCACTAAAAGGGCACTAAAATTGGCACTTTTTTGCATTAAAATGGCTCTAAAATTGTCCTTGGAAAGGCTAGACAGATGTAAAAGGCAGCACAATCGTCAGCACATTGTGTGAAGAAGTGCCATGCCAGGGAACTCCTTGAAGCTGCCTTTGGTGTGCTCGGTCCCTGTTGACGGTGGCCAGTAGCAGGCAAACTGTTTTAGCGACGGCTGCTCTGCTTTTGCACCCTGCTCCCGCTTTTGCTACGCTGTTGGCTCGGTCTCACCACTGCCTCTTCCTCCGAACTCTGAAAGTCAGTGGCACGACCTTCATTCCATGTGGGGTCTAGGACCTCATCATCCCCTGCATCCTCTTCCACCCTGTCTTCCTCCCTGACCTCCTTTTGCAGCAGTTGGCACCTGTGTTTCGTCATCATCAGAGACATGCTGAGGTGGTATTCCCATGTCCTCATCAGAAAACATAAGTGGTTGTGCGTCAGTGCATTCTATGTCTTCCACCCATGGGGAAGGACTAGGTGGATGCCCTTAGGAAACCCTGCCAGCAGAGTCTTCAAACAGCATAAGAGACTGCTGCATGACTTGAGGCTCAGACAGGTTCCCAGATATGCAGGGGGTGATGTGACAGACTGATTGGCATGGGTTTCAGGCGCCACCTGTGCGCTTTCTGCAGAAGACTGTGTGGGAGATAATGTGAACGTGCTGGATCCACTGTCGGCCACCCAATTGACTAGCGCCTGTACTTGCTCAGGCCTTACCATCCTTAGAACGGCATTAGGCCCGACCAAATATCGCTGTAGATTCTGGCGGCTACTGGGACCTGAGGTAGTAGGTTCAGTAGGACATGTAGCTGTGGCAGAACGGCCACGTCCTCTCCCTGCACCAGAGGCCTCACCAACACCACCACCACGACCGCGTCCTTTATTAGATGTTTGCCTCATAGTTAGCGTTCACAAAGCAAAGTAAAAAGTGGTTAAGTATGATAAAAATAATTAACTGCCAATATAAACTCTGATGTAGGGTATTGAACTCTATGTTTTTGTTTTTTTTTAACTCTGTATGACAGCGGTATTTGTGGCCTAAATGTGACACTCACTTATGCACGTCTTATCCCAGATGTGCAGTATATCAGAGGGTTTTTTCACCCCAGTAACCAAAAAGCCGTATTAATGGCCTAAATGTGCCAGTCACTTATGCTTGTCTAATCCCAGATGCGCAGTATATCAGAGGCTTTTTTCACCCCAGTAACCAAAAAGCTGTATTTCTGTCCTAAATGTGACAGTCACTTATGCTTGTCTAATCCCAGATGTGCAGTATATTAGAGGGTTTTTTCACGCTAACCAAAAAGCTGTATTTCTGTCCTAAATGTGACAGTCACTTATGTATTTGTAATCCCAGATGTGCAGTATATCAGAGGCTTTTTTCACCCCAGTATGCCAAAGCTGTATTTCTGGACTTGCAGATAGCCTGTGCTGTTGCATAAAATGGCTGCCGATCATTTATTGATATTGACTAACTGAAGAAAAAAAAGTTTGTTTTCAGCAGTAGTTGGCTCATGGCAGGCTTAAAAAATTTGTGCACTGCATCCACAAAACACATTTTCTGTAGATCGCTGAGTACATAAACCAGTTCTTGATAAGATTGCTCCCTGATCTCTCTATCAAAGCAGTCGCAGCCTCTTCCTACATTAGTCCGAGCAGAGTGATGGGCGGCGCTACGTGACTCCAGCTTAAATAGTGGCTGGGTCACATTCTGCAGTTGGCCAATCACAGCCATGCAAATAGTAGGCATGGCTGTGATGGCCTTTTGGGGCAAGTAGTATGACGCTTGTTGATTGGCTTCTGTGCAGCCTTTCAAAAAGCGGCAAGAAAGCACTGAACCCGAACTTTTACGTAAATGTTCGGGTTCGGGTCCGGGTGCCGAAAAACCTAAAGTTCGGTATGAACCCGAACTTTACAGTTCGGGTTCGCTCAACTCTACTCCTTGACTTAAATTAGCCGAACACGCGTCATGAGGAGCTATATAGCACCCGATGATGGGTTCTGGCCAGCCAATCACTGCAACTCCAGTAGCCAACATGGCTACTGGCATTACAGTGAGGGCCGTACTTACCTGCACGTTTATTTGCTGCTAGGCGGCCGCATAACTTGCGGGGAGGAGACTCGAGCATTGTCATGTGCCGAACATAGCGATGCTTGAGCCGAACTGGTATTTGGCCAACAATGCTCGCTCAACACTAGTTCTAGGCCATATGTTTACCGCAATCTTACAACCTGATAAAGTAAATTTGTTGACTTTTCAATTTGATCATTTCTACTACTTACCAGTTTTGATGAAGAACTGCTTGTGTCTTAAAAATTCAGTTATATTCTTATATGTCAAAATTATGTTCTCTTGATATTTCTGCATTAGAATTGCTGCATACACAATGTTGGATCATGTATGGAGCTATTTGCTCCTAATACTTCCATACATAAGACATCAGATAAAACATACCAGAAAACAAACATTGTATTCTTCTATATAAAATTAGAGGCGTACAACGGTCCAAAAAAAAAAACACAAGAAACTCTATTGGGGCCCTAGTAAGGCTTCATACAAAAAAATCTGTAATATGGCCATGTGCATGGAGCCTATGGAATTTCTGAATGTATGTAGATAGTTGATGAAGAAACAATGAATAAGCAATAATGCATACCTATCAATGTTAAAGTTATTTTCCTTTGTGCAGTCTTAAGTATTTGACCTATATTTGTGGTCTGTGGCAAGGTTGCATAAATTAGTTTAAAAATTCCTCTTAGAACAGGAATCAGCAACCCTCGGCACTCCAGCTACTGTGAAACTACAGCTCCCAGCTAGCAAACATGCTCGGCTGTTCTTTTAACTCCCATTGAAGTGAATGAAGCATTCTGGAAGTTGTAGTTTCTGAACAGCTGGAGTGCTAGATGTAGCTGATCCTTGTCTCATAATATGTATGATGTGTGCATAGCCCAACACGCTATTGCTATTTGGATATTCATATATTCATAATGTGGCATGAGTTACATGAGTAGCATGAAAGAGTCAGACCAGTACCAGTATGTATGAAAAGGGAGTTCAGGTGCATTGTACATTTGCTTTGTATATTTGGGTGAGTGACTTCCCCTATATAGATTGTGCATTCCCACCCAACTGTTAAGTGCTTTTAATCAGAGTATCACATAGCTGGATTCTATATTGCCTTAAATTTTGTAGGCCAAAATCCTAAGAGAGGCAAGTCTTTTAGTGTAGGTCCAATCTATTAGAAGCCAACTTGTCAACTGGCAAATATAGCAGTAATACAGTTTACATTTATTCATGTTTTCCATGTTTGCATGTGTCTTTGTGCATGAAGCAGTGTGTTGCAACATGTAGTCCTTGTTTGCTTATCTGGAATATTGTTATTTACAGCCAGCTTCTCTACCTAGGTTTGCATAGTTATTTGGCAACAATAACAGTTCCCAGTTCACCATAATAAAGAAAAACAAAAGAAACCAGAGAATGTAAAATTCCAGTCTACAGATCCAACATATTAACTTTCAACATTGTTTCTCCCAAATATATATAACTAAGGTTGAGCTTCACATTGATATATTCAGGACTTAAATTACAATTGCTTGAGGAAACAAGAAGAAAACATATGAAATATTATTCCAAGTGAATAGTGTAAGGACTGTGCATGACTGTAACACGAGTGAAATAATCACAGTTCCATGCTCTATCCCCTTGGACACCCCCCCCCCCCCCCCGCCCCCACTTTTTTATTTGTTTAGTATTAATTGTGGTTGTTTTTTCTTTTTTTTGTAACATCACTTTCTAAAACAGATCATTGACCTTTACTAACCCCCAGTCAACAGGTGACTATGTGACTTAACCAACTTATTGAATATCTCCAATGCCTACTGTTTCTACATCATCTACCACTTTGCGATTGATTACTGGTAAGTATGATAATGATCTGTAAAATCAAAGCTTTCTTCCTCACAGTGTATATCAGATGGCATCATTTGACACGTCTTTCATTTCAAGATCCAGTAAAATATTTGTGTTTAAAAACCCTTGTGAAATTGTCTTAGCATTTTGAGCTAATAAGGATGATTTCTTGATCAAGCCCACCTCTTTCTTGGTTAAAGATATGGCTTATTTTATGTGAAAGATCACGATCTGCCCTAGACAGTGGCCCACAGCGGCACACAACTGGTTGGCAGGCCCTTCCTGAATAAGTGCAGTGATCTTTATGGGAGGGAAGACCAGGAGGAAAATAAACTAGTGATAGATTGGTTGCTACAAGAACAGGAGTATGACAGAAGCAGACAAGCAGGGTCTAAACTGAAAGAGACAACTAAACTGAATCAGGAACTGTATATCAGAGTCAGAACTGCACCAAAATCAATGCCAGGAAAACAGGGAAAACCAGGAAATAGAAATTGTTAGGTCATGGTCAGGGTCCAAATCGGACATCAAGATTCCAGTAGGCAAAAACACAGGAATAGGGCTAGTGTGGAGATCTAGGAAAAAGAACACCAACCGCAGGCCAACAGCTTGCCTGCTTAAATGTGCCAGGCCTTCTAGTCACATGATGTGACAGTGATGTCAGTGCACCGGCTTAGATTCTCATTGGCTGAAACTCTAGCCAGGGAGTGCCCAGCCTGGGTACCATGCCAACTGGACGCTGGTGACACTGCCTGCAGAGGAGAATGCCTGCTGGCCCCATAGTGGGCATTAAATATTCTTTACATCTGTCACTATATTTCACCTGCTATTTTGCTAATGGGGCAGTGGGGTGGTGTTGTCGAGGCTGATAATATGGTACATAGTGTATGACAATAGGTTTTAATACAAATAATCTCACTTACACTTATTATGTTTTGGAATAAGTATTTATGGTAATTACAGAAGAACAATCATGGAACACAGGAAAGCTAAGCAAGGGGAAAAAAATAGCAATTTTCACAGAGTTCCTTGCAAATGAAAATGTGGATCCTTCTTCCAGGGATTATCTCCTGAAAATGTATTATTTAAAATATTCAGCTATATTTGCAATGGAAAATTACACTATTATGTGCAATGCTGTTGGTTTCTTGATTTACTTATGGTACACAATGTACTTGGTCCTATCTCTTTAGTACTGGCTATGGCATGTGTAACAACATAACTTCCTCTAGAGGGCACCAAAGACTATGTAATGTTTCTTGCAGACCTCACAAGGAAAAAAACAAAATGTGCTGCTTCTCCATCAACAAAAGAAGGTTAATTTTGCCCTTGGTGTATCCCTGCTTGCATTTTGTATTGTGCTTTAGCAGGATAGAAAATATGTCATAGAGAAGAAGCTAAACCATCAGTGATTGTGCCAGACCTCGCAGCATTATAACCTGCTTTGACTTTTGATTTTGATTTTATTTTGTTGTTGTTCCTAAGAAAGTCCAATAATAGCTGGGTGCACAAATTAGTGTCCTGTTGTCACAGTTTACTAGCTGTATTTTTATATAACATATCTTGTGTTTGTAAAATGTGTGTTTAATGGCAGAGCTTGGGAATTGCTCAGCTCTACAGAAGAACTTGACACTCATAAATATGCTTTAAAATGGACCTTGGTAGAGTACTGCAGGTGCATCATTTTGTCACCTAGTTTCATTTTGTTGCCTTGAATGTGATAAAAGTAGTCTAGAGTCTTTGTGTTTACGATTGCTATGGTTTGCAGCCCAAGAGGCTAATTTATCAAAGTGCAAAATATGCACCTTTTAATATGCTATGGCAGGGGCGTAGCTATAGGCTCATGGGCCCTGCTGCAAGAGTTCAGTTTGGGCCCCCCTACCCTCAATACCGTTTCCTAACACCACCAGACCCCTGCACGCCCACCATGCCAAATGGCAGAACTAAATTATCACCGGAAAAATAAATTTTAATCCAATAAGTGCATAATATTAAAGGATGCCATCTATATACTATCATACCCATCAATATAGGCACAGGCATGAAGAGGGAGAGTCAACTCTGCAGCCAAGGGAGGGCATAAACCTATGCATTATATCCCATCAGTACAGCTGTAAACATGTCAGCTCTGCAGCCAAGATAATCCCAGCTCATGCCCATTAGCACTGGAGCAAGCAGGAGTAGGACTGTCAGCGCTGCAAAAAAGAGGACAGAACTAGTATGTTATTAAGCCTTCTCTGCCCATCATAAGAGCATGAGCATAAGACATTCTGCCCCCAGGAGATGGTGCTGCCCCTTCACAGCAGAGTGTGCCATATGATCAGCTCAGCAGCTGGGCAATGCCTGCCGTACCAGTGACCTACCATGCCAATAAACACAGCCACCAGCCTGCTGCCAGATACAGGTCACCCCTGCACTGCCATACTGAGGGGGGGGGGGGGGGTCCCAGCACTGAAGCCAGGGCACTGAGGACTGGCATGCCAGCCACCCATCAACAAAGGCGCCAGCCTGCTGCCAGATCCAGATCAACTGCCAGGCACCAGCTCCTACCCCCTGAGATGGGCACCGATCACCTGGTTGGTGCCCACCCACAGCTATCCCTGCAGTATGCACAGCAGTACAGGGGCTGGCCTTGTACCCACCAGCAGAGAGGGCAAGGGAGCAGCTGGGCACCTTGAACACTGTAAAGAGATCACGCCAGTGGCACGCAGCTTCACCTCCTCTACGTCCGGCAGCCCGTACAACTTTGCCAGACGGGAGCAGGACCACTCTCTCTCCTGGCTGCGCCTGAACGAATACACGCTCGGCTTTACCCCCACCCTACATGAACTCAATTAGCCGTCCGCAGCCGGTATTGTAAAGCACTCAGGCTTTACTCAGTCTCTGACTTAGGCACCTGGTCGCAATTGCGACCTCTGCAACCCCTATAGCTATGCCACTGCTTCAGGACAGTAATGTGCAGTGTACAGTATACACAGCAAAAGTCAACGACTTCTGAAAATTCAACAAAGATACCCTCTCTGAGCATGGAGGGGCATTGTGTTGTTGTTTTCATGAGTACTGTAACTTGACAGCCCCCTCGTAGCAAGTGGCATATGTATTTAACTTAATATGTGCATAAAAATTTTACAATTGTTGGAATATCTCACTAATGTCAATAATTTTATGTGTAGGAGGGCAGCACCATTGTCTGTTGCTGGGGAAAACCAGGTCAGCATGTTGGATTTTAACATACTCAGTCCATTGATTAACTATGAGATAAGCTGAGCTTATATCCATAAAAATGCAGTTAGGTCTGCAGATGGACATAACTTCTCCAAACATGCAAAATAGAGCTTTGAAGCTTAGCAATAAAATCTGCATAATCACTTCAAATTCTTTTTTCATGAAATATGCCCCCACTGGGAAGTTTTGGAAAGTGGGGTGATGACTGTTTTGAAGTTATCATGAGTTTTGTAACTAGAACAACAAGCAGAATTTTTAGCGACTCAAGGACATTAGTGAATGACATTAGTATAGTTTACAGGGAGAAGCAGAGCCTCAAGAATATGCACTATTTGCTTAAAAGTTAAAATCCTGCAGGCCGAGGGTATACCACATGTTATTGGACCTTTTTGCTGAGGGGGCCACCTCCAATTTAAAAGGAGTATCAGAGGCAAAGGGAAATTAGCGATCACTGTGTAGGATTGAAGGGGATAGAGATCCTGATCTTGTAGGAAGCAATGATGGATGTGTATAATATGTGTAAGCTGGTCTAAAGTGTTCCCAGCATTATTGAAAGGGGCTGTTGCCTGGTACCAAAACTACGATTATTATATTTGTAATCTGTACATAACAAAATACCCATTTCTCACCACTGATCCTTGGCCATTACTCCCTGTCCCCTATTCCATGGTTGGGTTCCTGCAGGTGGATGCTGTCCTGTTCTCCTGCCTCATTGGGCGGTTGTGTAGCCTATTTATTCTTACCCATTAGCTTATCCAGTTCTGAGCAGTGCGGCCATTCGAGACAACAACCTTTCTGTTCCCAGAAGTCCCTGCATCAGGTTGCCTGGCAGGGTGATGTTGGCTGACCTGTCAGGTAGTTTTAAGTATTGTCTTACATCTAGACCTAATCTGGTGTTTACGGTAAAAAATGTCCATTTGATTTTGTTCCTGACCTCATCTTTCCCTGGCTCTCATGCCTTCTGGTACTAGTAATTCCTGCTGGATTTTGTAAGTCTGAAAAAAGACATATGTCTACCTAGTTCAGTGTATTACCCTTCAAAGTTTATCCAGAGGAAGGCAAGAAACCCATAAGGTAGAGGACAATGTTCTTTAATCTTTGGGAAAAAAATCTCCCAAACTCCAAATCTAGACATTATACATACTCCCTGGATCTCTTCTCCTTAAATCTAATAGCTGCTGTACGGCTTGAAACTGTTACTGCAGTACCTCAGATCAGATGGTATCTGCAAATAGTTTTTTCACTTAGCGTTATGAAATGTAATTTTATGTAATGTGTTATGGTATGTATTTTTCCCAGCATAGCTGTGTATGGATGGCACAACCAGAGGTAATACTCCTAGTTCAGTCCTTTGCAGGAACTTGGGTGTGGATCCAAGATCTGCCTCCAGCTCAGTTAGTCAATCTAGACTGCAGTTGTGAAAGAGAGGAAACTGTTGCCTCATGTACCCTCTTCTTAGGCCCAAAAAGCTTCAGAGACTAACACTTCTCTTCAAGACCTACAGAAAGAGAGAAAAAAAGGAGAGAAAGAGAGGAAGATACAGGAGAACTTACAATCTGCATTGCCAAACATATGAGTCAGCTAGGTAACCTGCTAAGTAACTATTCACACCTGGACATGACCTGGCCAGTTGTATCTATAAAACGGTGGTTCCCTTAGACACTTGAAACAGTTTGATTGTCCATCTTAGATTCTGCAGGAAGAGCCTTGAGACAGATAGGGAAGCGAGCCATAACTCCCATTCTTGCCTAAAGCCATACATGGCTTTTTGGTAGAGAATTCTACTTTGTATGGTTGGAACTGTGTTTTTCTGAAATTGGATGTTCTACAACTCTTATTTTGCACTACAGTAAAGAGAGACATTTATTCTTCTACCTGTGGCCTAATTTTCTGACTTTTACATCTTGGCCACCCCAACTACCAATAGGCAGGAGCCCCAGAACCAGGGTGTGCAGTTGGAGAAGGTAGGGTGCACCCTCCATTCACTGCATGGCATTATGAACTAATAGTGTGAAGAAAACCACTACCACTCCTAGCCTCCACTTTGGCTCCACATAGGCTCGCTGCATTATACTCTTTTAGTGAGTTCTCCATCACATGATCCTCTAACAGAGTTCCATAGTCTCACTGCTCTTACAGTAAAGTATCCATTTTATTTTGGTGTAAAAACTGTCTTATTGTCGTCTGTAGCATGATTCCAAAATTGTTTGTGTCTATGCTGTTTGATGTGTCAAGGTGTGAAAACTTTTATTCAACTGCCTTCACTATGTAAATTGTGATCTTGAAGTCAAGGGGACAGCAGCTTTCTTGCTTGCTTGCTCCATGTACCCATCATTCTTGCACCGTATTGATCCCCGCCACTGTAAGCTACTTTTCAGCGACTCAATGCGCACGCTCAGTATCGAATGCGAGAGCACGCCTCTAAATATTAGAGCTGGGTCCTGTCTCAAAGAGGCATCCTTATTATGTATGGGCATAAAATGATTTTGTTCAAAATATATATGCTAAGTACCATGTACATATTCCATATGCTAAGTACCATATACCATGTACATATTCATTTATATAGTGAGCAGCACAGTGGCTCAGTGGTTAGCACTGGTGCCTTTGTATGTTCTCCCCCTGTTTGCATAGGTTTCCTCCCACACTCCAAAGACCTACTGATAGAGAACTTAGATTGTGAGCTCTACTGGGGGCAGCTTGATGCTAATGTCTGTAAAGGATTTGGGAGAAATACTGCAGCACTCGATGTCTTCAATGCAATTCCTAATTTATTTACCAAGAATGCAACGTTTCGACTATAATGAGTCTTTTTCAGCATCGAGTGCTGCAGTATTTCTCCCAAATCCTTGATTATCAGGAGACTGCTGGGTTAAGGCCTAACACTGCTGGCACCGCCAGTTCATGGACTGTCTAATTATTGCTGCTTAACTTTGTATACTACCGCTAATGTCTGTAAATCGCTGCAGAATATAGCAGCTCTCTATAAGTGCATAAAATAAATAAATTGTGGATATAGCATTAAAATCCATATATTTAATGTTTGCAGAGTACTATTGCATTGTGTTTGTTGCCTCTGGGCTTGACTTTGACTAATCTTAAAAAATGCTTTTGTATTATCCCTTGGCCTGATGCACCCCGCCTGCCTTACTGGTTATGAACCCCAGTTCTGTTCCTGGCCATGCCATTCAGTCTATAGCATTACTGTCCATTAAGGAGCTGTCTTCATTCAGCAAAAGGCATTTATTATGTAGACAAAGTTAATACAATGCACTTACTATTGTATTTGTATTGTATTGTCCATATTGTCTCCTTTGCCGGGTTGATTCATTTCATCCATCACATTACACACTGCTAGTATCCAATACAAACACCCTGTAATTCAGCAGCGGTGACCGTGATTGCACACTATAGGAAAAAGTCCAGGTCTATGCACACCTATAGTGTGCAAGCACGGCCATAGCTTCTGGATTACAGGGTGGTTGCAACCATGGAAATAAGCAATGTATAATGTGATGGAAAAATTAATCAAGCCAGCAAAGGAAGCAATATGGACAATCAGAAAACATAAGTGTACTAACCTTTGTCTACATGATAATTATTATTTGATCAAGCGAGACAACCCCTGTAACCGAGACTACTCTGGGAGCTACAATCTAAGGATTTCTTGCAGTGAGATTCATATCCCTGCATTGGTGTTAAAGGGTGAAAACCGGCAAATGCCTTCCACGCCACTTGGTTTAGCCAACAATTGGATTGCACATCCATGGGTCCACTTTTCTACATTTTCTGCGTAAACAACACAATTGACATAAATTAATCTAAAGACAATAAACCAGAGATTTGTAAAAAATATTAGCATACTGCTACTACACTATAACCATACACACCAAAATTATATAACCCATATACAGGGAGTGCAGAATTATTAGGCAAATGAGTATTTTGACCACATCATCCTCTTTATGCATGTTGTCTTACTCCAAGCTGTATAGGCTCGAAAGCCTACTACCAATTAAGCATATTAGGTGATGTGCATCTATGTAATGAGAAGGGGTGTGGTCTAATGACATCAACACCCTATATCAGGTGTGCATAATTATTAGGCAACTTCCTTTCCTTTGGCAAAATGGGTCAAAAGAAGGACTTGAGAGGCTCAGAAAAGTCAAAAATAGTGAGATATCTTGCAGAGGGATGCAGCACTCTTAAAATTGCAAAGCTTCTGAAGCGTGATCATCGAACAATCAAGCGTTTCATTCAAAATAGTCAACAGGGTCGCAAGAAGCGTGTGGAAAAACCAAGGCGCAAAATAACTGCCCATGAACTGAGAAAAGTCAAGCGTGCAGCTGCCAAGATGCCACTTGCCACCAGTTTGGCCATATTTCAGAGCTGCAACATCACTGGAGTGCCCAAAAGCACAAGGTGTGCAATACTCAGAGACATGGCCAAGGTAAGAAAGGCTGAAAGACAACCACCACTGAACAAGACACACAAGCTGAAACGTCAACACTGGGCCAAGAAATATCTCAAGACTGATTTTTCTAAGGTTTTATGGACTGATGAAATGAGAGTGAGTCTTGATGGGCCAGATGGATGGGCCTGTGGCTGGATTGGTAAAGGGCAGAGAGCTCCAGTCCGACTCAGACGCCAGCAAGGTGGAGGTGGAGTACTGGTTTGGGCTGGTATCATCAAAGATGAGCTTGTGGGGCCTTTTCGGGTTGAGGATGGAGTCAAGCTCAACTCCCAGTCCTACTGCCAGTTTCTGGAAGACCCCTTCTTCAAGCAGTGGTACAAGTCTGCATCCTTCAAGAAAAACATGATTTTCATGCAGGACAATGCTCCATCACACGCGTCCAAGTACTCCACAGCGTGGCTGGCAAGAAAGGGTATAAAAGAAGAAAATCTAATGACATGGCCTCCTTGTTCACCTGATCTGAACCCCATTGAGAACCTGTGGTCCATCATCAAATGTGATATTTACAAGGAGGGAAAACAGTACACCTCTCTGAACAGTGTCTGGGAGGCTGTGGTTGCTGCTGCACGCAATGTTGATGGTGAACAGATCAAAACACTGACAGAATCCATGGATGGCAGGCTTTTGAGTGTCCTTGCAAAGAAAGGTGGCTATATTGGTCACTGATTTGTTTTTGTTTTGTTTTTGAATGTCAGAAATGTATATTTGTGAATGTTGAGATGTTATATTGGTTTCACTGGTAAAAATAAATAATTGAAATGGGTATATATTTGTTTTTTGTTAAGTTGCCTAATAATTATGCACAGTAATAGTCACCTGCACACACAGATATCCCCCTAAAATAGCTAAAACTAAAAACAAACTAAAAACTACTTCCAAAAATATTCAGCTTTGATATTAATGAGTTTTTTTGGGTTCTTTGAGAACATGGTTGTTGTTCAATAATAAAATTAATCCTCAAAAATACAACTTGCATAATAATTCTGCGCTCCCTGTATAGTATGTATAATGGAGGAAAAACTGTCAATCATGAACCACCCAAAAAAAATAATTATCCTCCAAACTTAATGTTCAAAATATATACTTTATTTAGACATATTAAAAACCACAATTGACATGGATTATCAGAACTAGCAGCAAGTGGATACCCCAGAGAGAAGATATAGAGGGTGCAGCAGAGTCAGCCAGCCATCTCAGCCACAATATCTACTAGTAGAAATATGGAGGTCAGACATCAGTAACAGAATATGCATATGGGAATAAATAACCCCAGTGAATTAAGTCAAAAGGACCAACCAATCTTAGATGTAAGATATAAAATAAGCCTGGAGGAATCCCCGGAAGAGGCCAGGTGTGGCGAAACAGCGTTGAGAGGAGGATGCTGCAGGGTTGGTTTGTCTCTCGGCTTATTTTATATCTTACATCTCAGATTGGTTGGTCCTTTTTACTTAATTCACTGGAGTTATTTATTCCCATATGCATATTCTGTTACTGATGTCTGACCTCCATATTTCTACTAGTAGATATTGTGGCTGAGATGGCTGTCTGACTCTGCTGAACCCTCTATATCATATCTTTGGAGTATCCATTTGCTGCTAGTTCTGATAATTTACATGTCAATTGTGTTTTTTTTTATATGTCTAAATAAAGTATATACACTATAACCACCAAATGTATACAAACAAAATAATATTGGATGTTGACCATTTAACAAAAGCATGATTAGTTATTTTACAATAATCTCATATTTGCTGTCTTATCTCCTTCTCTGTGCATTTATCATAATATACTAATCATTGCCAGATGTATCATCTCTCTTTACTTGAATTTTTATTTTTTACAACATTTGGATTTAGGTTTGTAATTTAACCTGTTGAAAACTCTAGATTTTAAGTTTGTGTGTGTGATATTTTATTGCCACATATTCTTGCAATCTTTATTACTAAAAGCTTGTAGGTGTTTCTTAAGACAATTCGAGTCTATAACTAACAATAAGACATTCCAAAATATACAACCCCTCGTCCAAAGGGCATGAACTTACAACCCATGATATTAGAGCATGGTATCTTGATAACATTAAGTACAGCTTGCTCGGCTTTGTTACAGCACATTATGGGTAACTTCAGCCAAAACCTTCTTAACTGATTCCCCAGAAACTTCACCAGCTGTCAGTGTGTAGCTACCTACTTGTGAGGAGTATCAAATGCTGACTGACAGCACTATTACCCACAATGATGGCTCCTTAGGAAACATAAGATTAATGTGCACTGTCTGATCCTGACTTATCTCTCCAATGACTCGTATGTTCCTGGCTTTGCTGTACTAATGATATTTCCTGTTTTACTCAACTGGCTCTTTACAGGTAGTAAACGTATTTTATAATATTTGTACTTGAAACAGTAAATTGGCTTTCTAGACTACCAAAACGATTGTTAATCTGTGTAGGGTTTCATTTATTCTTTTTTTGAATATGGTGACAGTAAATAGGCTTATACAATTGTTAATAGTCTGATCAGGTGGCCAGTCAAAAATAATGGTGTTTCAGGGAAAGGGGTGAAACTAGCACCTAAATATAGATCCCATCCGAAAAAATACGCCAACCATGGGATGATTACTTATTCAAGTAATGACCAAGCCTTTAGCAATACAATAAATACATAACATACATAATAAAATGCTAGACCGCTGGTACTCATTAAATTCTTTATTACAAAAAATCATTATAATTTAATTACATACATGATTAAAAGAATCGGTGCAGGAGATAAAAAGCAACATCACTGGATGGAGGAAACGTACAGTGGACACTAGTCCCTATTCATTCAACATGATTATTCACTAAAAATGCATATATGGAAATTAATTGAAAGCAGGAAATAGGACAATTACCCATACTGTGTCTCCTCCAGGATGGCGCCAACCCCAACGCGTGTTTCGGCGTACCTTCGTCTTGGGGTTGGCACCATCTTTATTGCAGTGCCAGCAGCCAGAATTAAAGAACATCATCTGTCCATGTGCTGTGTTGGAGGGTCGAAAATCTTACTCAAAATAACCATCTATTAGCAAGACAAAAATGATATGCTGCTGGCATAATTGTTGGAGCACTACTAGAGCAGGTGCCCAGATGTAGGGCCTTTACATTTGGTTAGCACCATTGTATGGAGACTGGGCCAGCCAGGAAACTAACAATTCAGCTTATTACAATCGTAGTAAAAGCTCATGCAGATGGATGAGCAATAAGGTAAGACGACTTGGAGTGTGTGAATATTACTGTTAAAATAAAGTCTATTTAAAATGTGATCAGTTTTGACATATTAATCTCACCACTACACGGATGATGCTCAGTCTCTCCTCCTGATAAGCCGGTCTGCAGTCACTTCGGCAGTCCAGTGGTCTTTATAGCTTATTCCCTTTGTGCATTCAGTATGGTAATCCACCCTTGTCGGTTATGCAAACTCTAAGATTACGTCACTTATGGTTATTTTCCGGACCCTTGTGCAACAGTGGCAACTCAGAAGAAGAAATGGAGAGAAA
Organism: Bufo gargarizans; assembly: GCF_014858855.1. Classification (NCBI taxonomy): domain Eukaryota; kingdom Metazoa; phylum Chordata; class Amphibia; order Anura; family Bufonidae; genus Bufo; species Bufo gargarizans. Next base: position 192,332,103 of record NC_058085.1, on the reverse strand, counting down.
ACACCTTGTGCAGGACATAACAGTAAAATAATTTGTTTTATTTGGTTATACTCACAAAGTTAAAACGTTTAAGAAACATATCATGATATCATGTCGCCAGTAGCGGCTTTCTCAAGGGCTGTTTGCAATCCAGTAAAACCCTTCCCCCCCTTTTATCCAAAAACACTCACAGGAAACAATTCAAATCCAGCTCCACATTTAACCCATTGGGGACAGTGAATTGAGGTTAAATATATATTCTGTTTCTTTTTGAGAAATGGACTTTATCACATCCTCCCCTCTTCAATTCCTTTGGTGTTGATACACAGCTGAAACCTTCACAGCTCTTGGATCGCAATGATGCAATATCGAAAAGTGTGAAGACAAACTGTGTATTCAGGCCTTTTTTGATGTTTCTAATGTGCTCGCCCAGTCTGACCTTGACGCTGGGTTCAGACCTGAGCGTTCGGGATGTCGCGCTCTGTACGCGCGATTGTACCGGCGTTTGCAATCGTGCATACAGAGAAAAGCGAACGCCCATTGTTGCGCGTTCCCGGAAGTCTATGTACAGGAACGTGCGACAATACGCCCCAAAGAAGCTCATGTACTTCTTGGGGCGTCGGGCGTTTTACAGCGCGATCGTACGCACTGTAAAACGCTCAGGTGAGAACCATTCCCATAGGGAATCATTGGTTCTTGCCTGTTGAGCGTTTTACAGCGCGTAGGAACGCGCTGTAAAACGCTCAAGTCTGAACCCAGCCTTAATTTCCTCCCTGTCCTTCCCACATATTGTTGTCCACAAGGATATTGTATCAGATGGACATTTGACTAATCATAGGTGATGAGCTGTTTTATATCATATATGTTCCGTCTTTGTAATAAAAATCATCCTGCTTCAGCATTTTGACAGTTTTGCAGGCTATAGATTTCCTTTAAGCAGAAAACCTTTTAATTTGTCTATTCTTTTTTGCCCATGATTTTCTCCTCCAATATGGCTGTGGACAAATCCAATCCTTTATCGTCCTTGCTCTCCTATACACTATTTTTAGGGTAATATTCTACCTAAAATGGGGTCAGATTTTAAAATCAGTCTGTTTTTTTGTAGGGATCATTTAATCCATTTTAAATCCCTTGAAAAAACAGTAATAAAAGCAGGGAGGTTTTGTTCTTCCCCAATTTTTCCATTTTTTTCCTTTTTTTTATTGTGCTCTCTGTAATCCCTTTATCGCTTCTATTATATATAATTTTTTCCCCAAAATCTCTCCCTGAGAGTCCCCGCTTGTTCCATATATTTCTCACTTTCAGTACAATTCATTTTTAATCTCATAAATTTTCCCTTTAGAACATTTTCGAACCATGTAGAAAAATGACAGCTGCTTTTTTCTATATAGCTGTTCACATCAGTAGGTTTAAAATATGTTTTGGTGTGAAATCAGTTTTTTCATTTGTAAATAATACGATCTAAAAATGAATACTGCACTCAATATCTCAAGTTAAACTTATGCCCCAATCATTCTGATTTAAATGGGTAAGGACATGTTCTATATCCCCCCCCCCCCTTCCTTGAACCTCTCCATAGCAAGAGACAGTCATCTATATAATGCCATCATTTATCTAGACCCTTAGGTGGTGCCATATAGATGAGTGTCCCTTCCCATAGGGCCATATACATATTTGCATAACTAGGTGCAAATTTCACCCCTATGGCCACACCTGTCTCCTGTAGGTAAAAATTATCATTCCACCAGAAATGGTTATGGTAAAGGACATAATGTACACGTTCCAAAATATAGATCCTCTGCATCTTTCCAGGTCTCTAGAAAACTGTTCAGACATTGCATCAATTCCTCTCTCGTGTGGTATGCTTTTGTATAGCGAGGAGACGTCAGCTGTGCACAAAAGCATCTGTTCACAGCCTTCAATCTCCTCTAGTTTTAGTATCACCTGAGTGGAGTCTTTAATATAAGAGGGCATGGTTTAACATGTTTTTTAAATAAAAATCAATGCATTGTCCTATATTAGCATGCAAGGATCCTAGCACTTAGACCAGGCATGTCCAAACTGTGGCCCTCCAGCTGTTGCAAAACTACAACTCCCAGCATGCCTGTGTAGCTTACAGCTATTAGGGCATGCTGGGAGTTGTAGTTTTGCAACAGCTGGAGGGCCGCAGTTTGGACATGCCTGACTTAGACTATAGGTCTGGGTGGGGCATCCTATTGATCTTTATGGATTTTTGGGTTCTTGTTCTCTATGAATCCATTTTCTTCATCAGCCAATATTTTTAGAGCCTTCCCTTTTTCAAAATGTTTTTAAGTTATTGCATATACTTCTCAGTGGAATTGTTTTTCTATTTCTTTATACTATTCTGCACCCATCACAAACACCCCCATCCCCCGCCCTTATCAGTAGGTTTCAAAACCACGTTTTTTTTCTTTTCCTATATTTATCAATGTCTCTTTCTTTTTTTTAGTCAGATTACATTTTTTTCAATGTTTTATTTCTCCCATCTTTGCAGGTCTTTTAATGGCATGCCTTTCAATACTTCCAAGGCAGGAGATTAAGCCTAATGAATTAAAACTGGATGGTTTCTTTAACCCAGTGTGAATATACTCCAATCTTCTGGGCTGTATTTCAGCTATAGGAGAGACTCCTGCAAAATGTCTTTCAATATTTAATTTCCTTATGTATTAGTTTACATCAATACATGTCTCAAATGTGTTCAGTCTTGTATCTGGGGCATATTTTACTTCCTTCCTAACCAGATCTATAAACTTTGTGGTAAGTTCCCCACCGGATAGATTCAAAACTGGAGTTTTTTCATCTTTATTCTGTTCTTTCAATTCTGGGCTATTTAGTGTTTTATTTTTGTTTTAGTTTTTTTTTGGGGGGGAGGGTTCCTATGTCTCCATCTTCTTCTTCTCCTTCTTGGGCTCTTTTTCTCTTTACCCTTTCTATCGTCTTCATATTTGTCGCTGTTGTTTGGTTCCTTCTGCAAACCTTCCGTGAGGTTCTCTAATACAGAAAATCTATTTGTGTTAGGAATTTCTGCTATTTCTTTACATTTTTCTACTGTAACTCTCCTGGGTTCCTTGTCTTGTTCTTGTTCTTTGGTGGCTATGTCTGTAATAGGAGGGGGGGGGGGGAAATCCCTACTATTGTCTCTAGCCAGCACATTAAAGTGAGCTGTACTATTAGATCTCACTATGTTTGATCTCTTTACCAATTTTCTTATTTTATTTTTGTGTTATTGGGTAAGAATTAAAGTATCCATATTGTCTAAAACCTTGTATATCCTACTGTGTTCTGGCCCTCACATTAGTTCTCTGTTTTTCTTTGCCAGAGGTAAAATATTGTTTGGTAATCTCAGGGGTATATTTATGGTGGATTTCATTATTTGGTGGTGGTATTACCCTGTGGTTTAATTCTTGTTGTTTTTTACATGCTCTTTGTGTGGCTGTGGAAATAGAGGATGTATATGCATCTTGTATTCCTATAAAATTTGGTTGCCATTTGTACACTACCGATCTATTGAAATCTCTCTTGTCTCTCAAATATTTCCCATGTTTTGTTAATAACGTCCTTTTCTTATTTCTCTAGTCTCTCCACTGCTTCCATGGAAAGATTTTTATTTGTGTCATGATGATTGCTTTCACGTTTTCCGGTTTTCTATTTATTCTATTTTACTATAAAAAAAATGTCATCTTATTTCATCTGGCTAACAGAATTAATTCCATAGCCCATGGATAAATTATAGATCCTTTTTGTACAGAGCAATAATAGGACATTAAAGTGTACAGGCTTTTTGCCTATATTTACTTATACTGATTTTATATGTAGTTTTTCCTGTTGGATACCATACTAGTCTAACAGAATAAAAAGTGTCATGCTCCATTGGACTCTGTATGTACAGAGTAGAGATTAAGGAATCTATTTGTCTCATCGTCAGACATTTGCTCCATCTGTTAGTGGCTGTCCTTACAGGTAAAGAAGTGCCCAATTGCTGCTATATTGACAAAGCTGAACAGTTAGCCTGTCCCTGGCAATTTCCTGTCCCGCTGCTCCAATTGGTAGCCAAGGCTTTGCTTCTGCTTTGGAGCAACATCTGCACCTGTGGCTGAAACAATTTCTCCATCTCTTGTACAGAGCCTTTACTCCCCTAAAAGAAACAGCAGTATATGGAGGTGGCACTCTGTGCACTGCCATACAGACTCAGTGTGGACAGCCCCCAAGGCTAAATAGTTCTATGCCACGGTGCTATTGCTAACTCGGTTGCTTATTTTTATGCCATAGTAATAGATGATGAGACCTGCACTTAATGACCTGTCATGGGTGCTCATAGATGACTCGGTAGTAAGCTTCTAAGACATTGAAGTAATTTCACAATGCTTTATTAAATCCAATATAATGCTAATATACAGGAAGAGTTATATCCAGGTAAGTATACACGCAACAGAGCCAGTTTTGATAATCCAGATGTTTATTAACGTTGTACCTGTGGCATCATGAGATAAGAGAAGGGCTGGATATCCATGTAATATATTGGATTAAATAAAGCATTGTGAAATTACTTCATGTGGAAGTGCCATAGATTCTTTGCATCTTATTTTTTCTGCCATGGCTAAGTCTATTAGAAAAGCAAAGTCAATGAGTTTTATAAACCTAAAAAAGAAGGCAAAACGTAAGCAAATTAGTCTGACAATAAATGGTCTTATTGATTAACGCCAGCATCTCTGCTATGATTTAGTAGCTAAATAATAGACTTTCCTCCTCTACAAATGCATCTGACCTTAATTCAAACACACAGTATTGTGCCTGTTTAACCTAACTAGATTTCTAGTAGAAAAAAAAACTAAATCTACTTAATCAAGAGGAAAAAGAAGTAAAGGGCAGCCTATTCTGTGGAGATGTAAGGCAGCTACCTAGGCTAAGGCCAGCAGATGTAAGGCAGCTACCCTTTAAATCAATGTTTGACTCTTTAAATAGGCCTTGAGACATGACATATCCTCTTCCTAAAATACATATAGGAATGTACAGTACATTGCATATCCAGCAAGCCCATGGGGAGCTGGTGCAAAGAATGGAAGTGATAGTGGCCCTGATGAGATGTTGTGTCATGGTGTACTCCTTCAGACCCTGGGATTGACATTGTTCGTGCCAACCATCCCACTAGCTGGTGAACAGGGCATAAACATAACATAAACATGACATGATGCAATGTCCCACTCTTTATAGTAGTGGGGCCCTGTAAACATAAGGGTATTTGCAGAATGTCATTTTATAACATATATGTATATTGCTGTAATTCCTTTTAACAGGCTGGTTTTCTTACATTTAGACACACCCTGTCACCCCTAGGTGTTGCTGCCTAGGGCTGGACCTGCTGAACCAAGAAGTGGTGTGTGCAGACCAAGGGTAGGACTCAAGAGAGGAATAACAGAGGAGTGTTGAGCAGTATAAGGAGAGACTAGTGGAAACGAGAATGTTACCTCTGCCCATAGACTCCATTATCACCCAATTTGAGACAGGAGTTAGCCTGTGGTGCCTGTTCACAGTCTACAGTGAAGTACAAGCTGTAAGGAGAGCCACATTCGTCTATGGACAGTGTGGACATATTAGTGGAAATTGTGAGTAAGCCAGGAAGGCAAGATATATGTTTTGGCCGTGTGAGAGAAGTTTATTGATGTATACTCCACACCTGCAAGATAGACAGTCAGTCAGAAGTTACAATAGCCTGAGTGTGACCAGAGTCAGTACCTCACCAATAGCCTATTAGGATTACAGATTCAAATAACTTCTGATGTCCTTGGAATAGATTATAACTTCCGCTTTGAATTGCAATAGTCTGTACATCTACCTCAAGGCAAGTGATTCTCAGTAAATGTTCCATTTATTTATTCGAAAGGACCCCTTGTAATTTTACCACCTCAATTGCATCCAAGAGTTCTGGCGTCAGGACATCAGGGACCCTGCCTTCCCTGCACCTTAAACCCTATACCATCAAGGGCACCTCGACCAACACCAGACTGTGCCCCAAAGAAATCCGGTGCCTTCCTTCTTATCACTGCACGCCAGCCCAGGGAGCTTTTCAAAACCATAAGTACCAATTAATACACCCATTAGCCCACCACACTCACATTTGCCCCCAGCTCAGTCACTGCAATAGCATTAATAATGCTTATGGAGCAATTGCAGATACCTCCAGGTCTTGAGTACTGTACATAGTGTTAGAAATTTAAGCAAACTTGTCAGCTGACTTATACTGCCTTATCTGAGAGTAGGCATGATAAGACAGAAGCTGAGTTGTGATATATAGGTTTATGTTATCAACACATTTGTTTTAAGTTTCCCAAAAATAAATCTTCCAAGTGAAGCCTAAGGAGGTCATTTACCATTTGAGGTTATTTTTGTGTCAATTTTAAGTCTGGCTTTGCTTTGTGTGCCTACACCAAAATTATGAAATGGTGCACCTTAATAATATATCTGGTGTGAGTGCAATGTGGTTCATACCTTTATGTGTAAAAGTAGCCCAGGTGGTTTCCTGGCATAGATTGCAACATTTTGGTCACTTTTGAAAAAGTTGCTATAATCCAGGTCTAATATCACTTTTATTTCTTAAACACTGTAAAAAGTGGCGAGGATCACAAAATTCTCAAATTTAAACAACTGTTGCAGAAAATGTCACAGTTGCCATAAGTTGAGACTTGTATAGACTACAAAACTGACATATCTGATTTTCTCAGTGTCCCTCAAAGTTAGTATGAATTGCTCAAAATGGCGCTTGCCATTTTACATATCATGGTACAGATGTGAGTGCAGCAGGGCAGAGAAGATAAAGATGGCACTCTGGCATATGCTCTATGATCTCAAACAAGGAAACTATGCAATTGAATTCTTGGACATTGATGAGGCAGGACTTCTCTGCCACACATAAATCAAAGACAGTCATCTTTAGACACACAACCGATATAACCAGTTTAGGGTTTCCTAGGGAAAGATTTAGGAATTTTATTAGGACGGCAAGGGTCCTTTAGTGTATTTTATGTTACTTTTCTGCAGCTAGCCATTGACAATCCTGTGTTGCACTGCTATTTAATGATACAGTACTCTTGTTTTCAAGAATGCAGGAGCTAGCTAGCAGTCCATTTATTGGCTGCTGATTTTTTTTTTTATCATCAAATTTGCATGGTTTTTCAAAACCTTTGTTGCAAAGTTTCTTCAATTGTCTTTAGTTTTGCATTGTCACAATTGTCCAAGTGTTCAAAATATTATTCTAAAAATTCCATTCAACACAGACAAGTTTACCACCTAACATATTTTTCTGCATCATAGCTACTGTATATTGTAGTGGACTTTGCCCAATTGACAATTTTTTTCTAAAACAAATTGTTGACATTTTTTTTTAAAAAAAAGGCTTTTATGTTTTAAAGAACTTTGTTATATAGACTAATGTACTACCTGACTTATTTTCCTGTGTGACAGTTGACATATTTTGTAGTCCCTGTCCTATTGACCATTTTTTTTTAATTGTTGAAAATCTTGTTACAAAAATTTCATTTAGCATAGACTAGTATATCACCTGATGTATTTCCCTGTGTCAGTCACCATATATTATAGAGGACTATATCCAATTGCACATTTTTTCTAAAAAATAAATTAATAAATCAAACATTATAACTCATGAGCCAGGTGGTGTCATCAGATTGTCCTCCACAAGCATGGGAAACATTAAATGTGTGAAGGAATCAAGCAAGGATGCCAATGAGCAGGTTTGCCATTACTGAGTGTCTTTCGCCATCCTAATCATGCCAGTACTACTGTCTGCCTGTCTATCATGTTACATATTGTACTGTTGCTGCAGCTACTACTACCTCTACTGCCACTACAACTACATAGTCACACATCCCATATTAGATTCCATACTGTACTGCTGCGGTTACTGCTTCTGCTAGTACTACTGTAGATCTAAATAGCACATCTCCTACCTTGTCTGTCAGGTTCCATACCGCGGGGCTGGTGCCATGGCTACTACTGCCACTTCTGCTATCCTAACGCAGCTGCACATTTCCTGCCTTTTCCGCCAGGTTCCTTATTGTACCATACCATCCCAAAAAGAGAACATTTTTGGACAACTTGTTCAGGATTGATTTTTTTCCGATACTAATGTGCATGAATAAACACGGGCAGCCATCTGCCCTCATTAAAAGATGATTTTTGGACCACTTGTTCTAAACAAGCCTTTGCTTTTTTCAATATCACTACGTGTATAAACACTGGAAAGCATATGCCCCCAAAACAGATGATTTTTGCAATATTTTTATTTTATAAAGCTTAAAATAAATCTATGCAGTGTGTTTTTAAACACGCTGTTCGGTACCTGTGGCGAAACCAACCTCGCCACTGGGTACTGGAGAAGCCTGGTTGCCCCAGGATTATGGGCCCTCTCATCAGCCCATGCTAAACTTAAACCCCATGGCGATTTTACTGTGTTTGTGGCATCTGAGCGCTGTTTGGATATATTGAGCGCTCAGATCCAAGCCATCTGGGAATAAGTTGAATGTGGGGGTCCTGTTCAGTTTGATAGGAGTTATGTATTTTTGTGTAGTTTTGCTGTTGTGAATAGAGGTATTTTCTGTACCAAGTTGGCTTACCACACCCAGTTAAGCCAATTATCTCACACAGCCTAACTCTGTAAAAACTGGTTTTGGGCAGAAAAGCCATGCTTCCTTTGTTCTCACAAAGAACTTTTACTAACTCTTGAACCCCTGGTCTAATTTGTGCCATTTTGGGATATGTTAAATGTCTGTGTTTACTGTAATGGTTGTGACATTGTATATTTGAATAGTGATGTCTGTCCTATTGTCCCCACGTGTGTATTGGCTATTTCCCTTTGTCCTGAGAGATAATTGAATTACTCCTCGGTTGTCTCCAGGACAGAAGACATTGTTTAAAACTACTGCCTGTGATAATTACATCAACCCATTGTGTAAGGTAATTGTATCACAGGCAGAGGGGAGGATTTTGTATGGGAGTGTTTTACGGTATTGTACGCGTTTATTGGTTGTTTTTACAAAACCCTGTGGGTTGTACTAGTGTGTAACAATGTTATATAAGAACAATAAACGACAACAACAGCTGAACAACAGCAGCTGCACAACAGCAGAACAACAGCTCTGCCTGTCCACTGCTTTACCCTCAACATGGAGCTCGTCTCCTTCTTGGGGGGATTCACTGTATACTGTTAGAGACTGATTGCTAGGAGTGTAAGCCGCTTGGGTGCTTTTCCTATTCGTCTGCTAGCAGCTATTCGTGAGTTTCCATTCAGAGTTTGGAGCATTCCCTTGTATGCCGTTACAGTACCAATGGAAAACATGAGGGCCATTTATTAAGCTGAAATATGCCTAAAATAAGGCGTTTATTAAGACCGGTGTCTAAAACGCCAGTCTTAATAAATGTGCCCCCATGTGTTTAGTTACAGCCATATATGTCACTGTTACTTTGAAATTACATACTAATGCTGTCTTTGCTTTAAAGAGCTTGGAATGGGTTGGATACCCTGCAAGGAGACCTGAGAGTATCATACACAACTTGAGCACATATGAGCACTTTTAGTTTTGTTTGAATTTATTTGTACCAGAATCAGATCTGATATATGATTATTTGGAATTGAAGCCAAAATCAATTTCAAGAAATTAATCTTTAGTAAAAAATAAATAAATAAAGCATAGTACCCTACCCATATACGGTGATTGACAACAATCTGTGTGCACACATTGATTAAGTGAACATAGTTGATCACAATTTAATAATATACCATTAATTCACTTTGCTCTTTATCTTTTTTTTATATAATCTTTATTCAAAATAAACACTAAAATATCCTAGATCCATACATAAATATTTTATACATTATTTCCCATATATTTGGAGTAATAGTTGTAAATTTATGAAGCAATTATAGGAGTCACATAAAGCAGATGTAAAATCATGAACTGAGTAACTCTCTGAGAAGGAATTCTCAAGTATTTACTCACTAACCAAAAACTCTTCCATTGCTCCTCCGTTATTGCACTTTATCTCTTATTGTTTCCCTTATTTTTACATATAAAGTTGGCACTAACCTATGACTACCCTTCTACCCTATAATATAATTTAACACTTCATGGGAACATAATGGCAAAACAATCTTATTGATTATATCTAAAAAATAAATAAAAAATACCTTATCATTCCTTTAGTTCCCTAGTAACTCTTCCATTGATTTTAATTCCCCCATCCTTAATACTGTATTGTACTATAAACCACAATCCCTTTCTAATCCAATAACTAGCTTCCTCCAAAATAGTGAATTTGCCCAGTGACCTATTATACCATAAGGGAGTCACGTTTCCACCAACATCTTAACCATGAAGAGTCTATATAGCGTACTCCCTTACTATACAATTGTTCTGACTCAAGCAGTGCAATACTGTATAAAATCTAATTAAAATCCTTAATCCTTATAGTGTGATTATTCAATATATAATGCTCTTACATTTTTCTGTGGTTTAGTTTCTTTAAAAACTGCACTTTTATAATATGTTAATTACCTGGCTACCAGCAAGTAGGGGGGTTACTTGCTGGTAGCCGCTGCATCCTCCTTTCAAAAAAACGCCCCCTCCTCCTGTTGATTGACAGGGCCAGCGAGCGCTCTCCTCCTAAGGCTGGCCCTGTCTGCGTTCCAAATCTCGCTCCTGCGCCGTACGGATCTTCAGTCAGCACAGGCGCACTGAGAGGAGGACCTCGCTCGGCCGCTCCTTCCTCAGTGTGCCTGCGCCGGTGACGTCACATCTACACCCGGCGCAGGCACCCTAAGGAAGGAGCGGCCGAGCGAGCGTCCTCCTCTCAGTGCGCCTGCGCCGACTGAAGACCGGTATGGCTCAGGCACGAGATTTGGAACGGGGACAGGGCCAGCCGAAGGAGCAGAGCGCTCGCTGGCCCTGTCAATCAACAGGATGAGGGTGTGTTTTTTTTTAAAGGAGGATGCGGCGGCTACCAGCAAGCAACCGCCCTACTTGCTTGTAGCCAGGTAATTAACATATTATAAAAGTGCCATTTTTTTAAGAAACTAAACCACATAAAAATGTAAGAGCACTATATATTGAATAATCGCACTATAAGGATTTTAATTAGCCCAGAAATGAAAAATGACTTTTTCACTTCTGGGCCAGCAGTGTGTTTGGTGATGTCAACGGCTCTGATAGGCTGGCTTTACAGGCTAGGACAGCGCTAAAGACCGCCCATCACTGCCGGTGACGTTACCAGGCACACTGCTGGGCAGAAGCCTCTGCCTGGCAGCCCTAAGGGGAACCCGGTACATCACCAGATCTCCTGAAAATGCCTTTGCCCTGCGATTCATTGCAGGGCAAAGGAGAGCATCGGAGCATGAAATGCTCCAATGCTCTTGTCAGGGGGGTTGCCTGGGTGAAAATATGCTCTGAACCAGGACAACTTCTTTAAGTTATTATCCTCCATCGTTATTTTCTCACTCAACGGAAGTAAGATTGATTTGCTCCAATTAATTACTATACCTGAGAAGTTACTGAATTCCCCTAATACTGACATAACATACCCCAGATCCCTATTAGTGTCACCTAAAAAAAAAAAAAAGATCATCTGCATAAAGTGATATTTGGTCCTACCTACCCCTCACTCCAAACCCCTCAAACCATGACTCTTGCCTGATCTTAATAGCTAGCGGCTCAATGACAAGGGCAAAGAGTAGGTGGAAAGGGGACATCCCTGTCTCATACTCCTCTCAATACTAAAGCACTCAGACAACTGTCCATTAACAGAGATCCTCACCCTTGCTTCATTATAAATAAGCCTTAACCATTTTATAAACTCTGGACCTATACCGAAACAAACTAGAATTTCCCAAAGGAACCCACATTCCACACTATCAAAGGTTTTTGATGCTTCCAATGACAGAATTGAACGTGGCCCATCATCATTCACTGTCCATTGAATATTTGCAAAGATTCTAAGGAGGTTAAAAGATCTTGATCTTCCTGCATAAAACCATTTAGGTATTTATGCACTAATTTTGGAATTACCCCTTTTAGTCTCTTTGCCAAGATTCTAGCCAGTACTTTACAATCATTGTTAATTAAAGATATCGGATGATAAAAGCCCAGGTCCATACTGTCCTTGCCTACCTTTGGAATTAATATAATCGTTGCTTCCCCCATAGATGTAGGTAAACGACCCACTTGGTTTGAATATGAGAAAACCTCCATTAATCTTTTCGCCCAGAATTCATTATCACTTTTATAAAATACTGCAGGCAAACCATTTGGGCCTGAAGTTTTACCAGGTGGAGTTTCATCTATTGCCGCTATCACCTCCTTCATTGAAATAGGACAATCTAACTCTACCTATTGGGTAGAGCTAAGTTTAGGAAAATTAATATCCTGCAAAAACCTAAACAAACAGTCATAATCTAATTAATCTGTGAGGAGTACAAATGCTTATAGTATTCCCTAAACACTCCTAATATCTCATCTGGATCATTGTGAATTATACCCTCATTATCACGAATCATGGGAATATTTACAACCGCATGCATATTTTTAATAATCCTGGACAGGTATTTACTTGGTCTACCTCCTTCCCAATATCTTCTAGAATTAACAAATTGGTCCGTTTGCTGTGCTTTTCCCCTAAGATCATTATTATACTTATTGGTCACCAGCAACCAGAGTTCTCTTGATTCCTTCCTTCTTTGTTTAATCATCCTTTGCTCCATATTTGTCAATTCTAACATTAAATCTTGCTCCGTTCTCTTAAAACCTTTTTTTAACTGAATAATCTTTTTTTTTCACAGTCCTCTTACATAGGCCTTGGCTGCATCCCAGACCATATTCACTTCCGCTGAGTCCTGGTTAATTTAAAAAAAGCAAATAAACTCTTTCAAGTTGCTCCCTTACGCTCCATTAGGTCAAGCCAAACAGGGTTAACCAAATAGGGCATAGGAGCAACCCTCTCTTCTTCTACACCTAGACATAAAACTGGGGAATTATCTGACATGCACCTCGGCTCATACAAGACTGTCCCTTTCTTCTGAAGTCGCCTGGTTATTGATTGCCAAATCGATCCTGAAAAAGAAACCTCTGTTTTTTATTGTAGCACGAAAATTGATTCATTAACCGGTTATGAGTGTTCCATATATCCCACCAACCAAGTTCTTGCATCAACCTCTTTAATGGAGTCCTCCCTATTTTCCAATCTCGCCTTGTTAGCCTACCTAAACCCTCATTCACAGTACAGCAAAAATCCCCCAACAAAAGCAATGGGCAATTAGATTTGTCCTGAAGAAACTGATATAATGTTAACAACACCTCATGCGAGTAAGGCCTCATGCACACGACCGTTGTGTGCACCCGTGGCCGTTGTGCCGTTTTCCGTTTTTTTCTGCGGCTCCATTGACTTTCAATGGGGCCGTAGAAAACTCGGCTTGTGCACCGTTTTTACACCGCGCCCGTGACCCGTGTTTCGAGGCCGTGAAAAAAATATAACCTGTCCTATTTTTTTCACGGCCAACGGTTCACGGGCCCATTCAAGTCAATGGGTCCGTGAAAATCACGGATGCACACAAGATTGTCATCCGTGTCCGTGATCCGTGTCCGTGATCCGTGTCCGTTTTTTCCTATCATTTCAATGGCAAACTTGACTTAGATTTTTTTTTCATCTTTCATGTCCGTGGATCCTCCAAAAATCACGGCAGACCCACGGAAGAAAAAACGGGCACGGATCACGGTACAATGGAACCACGTTTTGCGGGACGTTAAAAAATACGTTCGTGTGCATGAGGCCTAAGGTGGAGGGTTATAAACCCCTGCTACTACACATCTAATATTCTCAAATTGTCCATACAGAAAGACGTATCATCCCTCTGCATCCACCTTATGGGAAACTATGGAACAGGGTACATCCCTATGTATTAGGATGCTAACCCCTCTGCTGTACCCACTATGAACGGAGTGGAACTGATAGGCTATCCATTTCCTTTAAAGATACCTAGTCTCTCGCTTAACATATGATCTCCAACAAACAAACTATTGCTGGGAGATATTTACCAACAACTCTAAATACAGCAAAGTTCTTCACCTTACCTCCCAAACCCTCTTAAGTTCCATGATACTAACTTAATTATTGTTAACCTTTGTATTTAGGTGCACAGCAGAAATGGATAGAAGAAAAAAACAACTCTGTTCTTTATTAAGATATCTTGCTCCAAATCATATGAACCTATACACCTCGGTGCTCTTCTCCTTCTATCATATACATAATCTCACAAAAGTAAATACACCCCGCACATTTTTACAAATATTTTATTATATCTTTTCATGGGACAACACTGAAGATATGACACTTTGATACAATGTAAATTAGTGTACAGCTGGTATAACAGTGTAAATTGGTGTGCCCTCAAAATAACTAAATACACAGCCATTATTGTCTAAACTTCTGGCAATAAAAGTGAGTACACCCCTAAGTACACCCTCCCCGGTGTCATGTGACTCGTTAACATCACTTTTATTTATTATTTCCCTTTTAAAACACGCACAAGTTAGTACTGATCAAACTAAGACAGATTAAAACTATCAGTGGCCTGGGTCGCTCCCTCTTTTCCTCTGTATACCAATATTGTTGCTGTTACTTCACAGCAAGTGAATTGTATCAATGTCAACTGCAGCCTAGTGTCACGGCTTGTGGTTATCTTACTTCTTAATCCTATACTGACTGTAATTCACTCCTATTATGGAGTTCCCTCACTGCCACTGAGCCTAAAACACAGACACTCATACACCCTGCATCCCGACATGTTTCGCTGGTCACCCAGCGTCTTCAGGGGATAGTGCAGGTATGAGTGTTGGGGGCGGGGACATCTCTTAGGCTACTTTCACACTAGCGTTCGATCGGATCCGTTCTGAACGGATCCGATCATAATAATGCAGACAGAGGCTCCGTTCAGAACGGATCCGTCTGCATTATATTGGCATATAAAAGCTAAGTGTGAAAATAGCCTCGTACGGATCCGTCCAGACTTTCAATGTAAAGTCAGGGGGACGGATCCGCCTGAAGATTGAGCCACAGGGTGACATCTTCAAACGGATCCGTCCCCATTGACTTACATTGTAAGTCTGGACGGATCCGCACGGATCCGCACGCCTCCGCACGGCCAGGCGGACACCCGAACGCTGCAAGCAGCGTTCAGCTGTCCGCCTGTCCGTGCGGAGGCGAGCGGAGCGGAGGCTGAACGCCGCCAGACTGATGCAGTCTGAGTGGATCCGCTCCATTCAGACTGCATCAGGGCCGGGCGGCTGCGTTCGGGTCCGCTCGTGAGCCCCTTCAAACGGAGCTCACGAGCGGACCGACGAACGCTAGTGTGAAAGTAGCCTTAAAGACTCATATTCCAGTTGACGTAATTCGCACTGCCTATAGTATAATATTACATCATGGGTTCCTCCCCTTGTACCACGCCTCCCTCATTTCTGTAGGTTTGCGTGTACTGGGAGTCACTCCTCCGGGTTCGTCTCAAGTCTCGCGATATGCCATGCGAGTTCACGCATGCGCGCCATCTTGGGAAAAATTCTCTCCCCTCGGTACATGTTCAGAGGTAAGATTGCGCAAGCTTGCGGACTTAGAATTTTTCATTCCTATAAGATGTCAGAGCGCATGTATTTCCACTTAGGAATTCTTTCTATCATCCTCCGGAGTGTGCAGGTGCAGCAACTTAGAAATATTATTTATCTGCCATCAATAGGGTGAGGTGCATGCGCGGTAACTTAGAAAATATACATGTTTAATGACATTCTGATGTAGTTTGGGTATTTTATAATGGATGGATGTGGAAATTGGTATCTAATTTCATTAGGTATACACTTTACCTCCGATCTTCACTGACATCTGGTTATCTCTGTGATTCATTGTTATTATTATCTATAAATTTCATATCTCTATCCTGCTTATTCTCTAGATCTATCTCAGAGGATGGGTTCCACTGAGATGCACTGCAAATCCCACACACACGTGGGCCCCATCAATCCCAGGGTGCAAATGCTCAGCCACCTCCATGGTAACTATTATATTTTTTCTCACTGTACTCCATTTTATCATATTGTATTATTTTTATATATATTTTTTTTTGTCTTTTTTTGTCTTAACCTTATCACTTATTGTCTTATTGTCGCAATGGTCCTTTATCTGTCTATATAAGTTGTTCATTTTATTTTTATATTATGTCATATATTATTATGTAAGCTGAAGAATTGCTGTTCCGTTATCTTACAAAAATGGCGAAGAGGTGAAACCTTCATTTATTCCAGTTGGTGACTTTAGGCGATAGATCCATTTAGTCTCCTTCTGCTGCAGTTTCTTGTCAATAGCTCCCTGTCTCAGGCCTACTCTTACTTTCTGTATCCCCCAGATTTTAAGGCCTGCAGGAGTGCCTCTGTGGTACTTGTTTATGTGTTTTGACAGAGGTGTTTCTTCTTTTGTAGTCAGGTTACTGAGATGTTTGGAGATTCTCCTTCTCAATTCCTGAATTGTCCTCCCAACATAAATTTTTGGGCATTCGCATTGGATTGCATACTGTATACTACTCGAGTTGTTTTACAGTTGATATAATCCTTTATGGTGAACATCTTCTCATCAGTTGGATTTTCTAATTCCTTTTTATGAGACATATATTTACAAAATGTGCACCCTCCACAGGTAAATGAGCCCTGTGTTCATACCCAGGTTTTTGTAATTTATTTTCTTCTGTAAATGACTATGTAACATGATCTCTTTTAGGTTTCCCCCCTCCTATAGGTTATTGATGGATTGATGGGTACCACTTCTCTAAGGTTCTTATCCGATCTCAAGATATGCCAATGTCTTTTAAGAATTCCATGTACTCTTTGATATTGGGAGTCATAGGTTCCTATACATCTTTTTATTTTTCAATTTTTCAGATCTTTCCTCCAAAATAGACTATCTCTCTCTGTGTTTTTTGCTCTATTATACGCTTTATATAGAATATTTCTAGGATAGTCTCTAGCCAGGAACCTTTGATACAGTAATCTACTTTCCTCCTCAAATACTGATTCGTTTGTATGATTTCTTTTGGCTCTCAAATACTGGGCTACTAGTATACCTTTTTTGAGGTGCTGTGGATGACAACTCTCCCAGTGAAGAAAATTGTTAGTTGCTGTTGGTTTCCTATATATCTCAGTATTTACTCATCAGATCCTAGATTTATTTTTCAATCAAGAAAATTCAGACTTTTCTTCTGG
This sequence comes from Bufo gargarizans, assembly GCF_014858855.1. Lineage (NCBI taxonomy): Eukaryota > Metazoa > Chordata > Amphibia > Anura > Bufonidae > Bufo > Bufo gargarizans. The sequence continues at coordinate 192,314,806 of NC_058085.1, read as the reverse complement.
ATCTCTGCTGTGAATGATAGGCCTATATCATTCATGTTGAGGTTATCAGTGAACTGAACAAAATATCATTCCGTGCCATCCCCCAAAATTAAAATGTCATCTATGTACCTTCCCCAATATAAAATGTGATCTGTATACTGTGAATAGTGCTCGGTGAAAACAAATTTATCTTCCCACCACCCTAAAAATAAATTAGCAAAATTTGGTGCACAAACCATCCCCGTTGCAGTACCATTTGTCTGTAGATAAAATTGTCCATCAAACATAAAAAGTAGTGAGTGAGTAGAAATCGCTAAAGTGTGATAACAAAATTATTGTGTTTGTAAAATTGAGTGCCCTTGGTGTAGCGGTAGGATTCTACCGCTTTAATACCTAAATCATGGTGTACACTGGTGTATAATGCCTCAATGTCTAGGCTGGCTATGAGAGTGTTCTCATTGACATGTATGTCCTGTAGCTTAAAGGATAACTGTCACATTTAGACCTTAATTTCAATTTTCATATATGTAGTTACTAATAACATGATATTCCAGAATCAGTTACTATTAGACTGACTTACCCCATATTTAATAAGATTCCGCCTTAGTCTGCATAAAACTGCAATTTCACTATTCAGTTAAGATGGCCGCCACTGCCCTCACCCTGAGGCTAATCTCACCTGCCCTCACTAGCCAGTAACAATAGCCCCCCAAAAGTATCAGTAACCAGAGCCCTTCCCCTATAGGGTTAATCTCCTGCAGCACAAAGGGGTTCTCTTACCAAATGTTGCTTTCATTTATACACTGAGCAGATGGCAGATCTCCCTTCCCTGGTCTGTGCTGCTTGAAATCTACTTCTCCAGCTCTGCTGAGTGAGGGAGCGTCTGCCAAGCGCAGGGACAGGGAGAAGTACACACAGCCCAGGCACTGTTATCAGCTGCTGGGGAGGACCTGGCTTTAATCATTTACTTACAGTCCCTGGCTGTCTGTAATCTGACCTTGCACGCAGCCTGCTTCTGCGTCCTCCGTCCTTCAACAGATAGACGGACCATGCCTAGCAACCCTATTTTAAGCACAGGTAAAAGTAGGCAGTACAGGGAACAAAACTGTGGAATTAAGGGGTAATTGAATACACAGTGAAAAGTAAAGTTGAAATAGGGCCACCAAGGAGATATTAATCACCACAATCCAATACTTCCCAAAAAATTAAATACGACAGTTATACTTTAAGAACAGTGTCACTGGTATCTTTTAGAAAAGATGTAAGAGTCTGTACAAACGATCTGATGATGGCATCTACATAAGTTATTGTTTCCTGAGATGATCGGCCTGCCTGGTATGGGTTCTTGTTTTTTGTGGATTTTCAGCAAAGCATAAAATGTTGCGATGGTTGGATGCAATCTATACAGAACTTTATATTCTTCTTTAGTTATGAGTTCTCTATCTTTTGCCTCTGTCAGTATATTTTTTAGTTCTTTATTATATTTCTCTGTTAGATTACTCTCAAATTTTTTATAGGTAGTTTTATCATCCAGTAATCTCATCACTATCCCTACATAGTCATCTCTGTTCATCAGAACTACGTTACCTCGTTTATCAGAGGGTTTTATTATAAGATCATATGTCACAGTAAGTTCATCAATAGCTCTCCTCTTATCAGGGGAGAGATTTTCACCCATCTAATTTTTCTTCCTTTTTATTTTTTCAAGGTCATCTGTCACTAGGTTCATGACCGTTTGTATGTTCGCAAACCTTGAAAAGGGAGGAGTATACTTGGATTTTGGGCGTATGTTACTAAACGGGTCTTTTGGTCTTAGAATTTTACCCGCTCCTTCTCTAGATAGCTCCTCTATAGTCTCTAGTGCTACTCTTTCTCTATTATTTGTTTTGCCATATTGATAGTCTTTGATCTTAAAGGGAACCTGTCATGTGGATATTTTATTATAATCTAACTAATTATATACAATCATTAACTACTAAAAAGTACCTTACATGTATTCACTTACTGGTGTGACAGATGGTTACCTCATAATATACACACAAAGATGCCACATGCCGCATGCTAATGAGCTGATTTGAGTCCAGAGTTTTTATTTTTTATTCAGAGATTTAGCCACTCCCCTGCCCACCCGCTGCTTATTCATATGAAAAAAAAAAAAAAACTGTCAATCAGCAGCAGGTAGGCGGGGAGAGTCAGGAGCTCATAAATATTTATGACTCATCATTATCAGCTGGAGCTTTTCAATGCAAGATGTTGGCAGATTGAGCATTTTGCTAAGAGAATCAGTCACTTATTTATTTTGCCCTTAGTTAGGACACCATAAAACTGGTGACAGGTTCCTTTTAAACACACAAGTTAAAGAGGGAGATACCCAGGCCCCTGATAGTACTGCTTAAACTAAGACAGATTAAAACTAACTTATGTGTGTTTTTAAAGGGAAATGATAAATAAAAGTGATGTTTTATTGAAACAAACAACACATGACAAAAGACGTAGATACAGTATACACATTCTCATTCAAAGAGTTTTCATTATTTTCATGACTATGAAATTTGTAGATTCATACTGAAGGCATCAAAACTATGAATTGACACATGTGGAATAATATACATAACAAAAAAGTGTGAAACAACTGAAAATATGTCATATTCTAGGTTCTTCAAAGTAGCCACCTTTTACTTTGATTACTGCTTTGCACACTCTTGGCATTCTCTTGATGAGCTTCAAGAGGTAGTCACCTGAAATGGTTTTCACTTCACAGGTGTGCACTGTCAGGTTTAATAAGTGGGATTTCTTGCCTTATAAATGGGGTTGGGACCATCAGTTGCGTTGCGGAGAAGTCAGTCAGTCCGAAAATTTCATCCGAGTCACCAGCCTCAGAAATCACAGGTTAACAGCAGCTCAGATTAGAGACCAGGTCAATGCCACACAGAGTTCTAGCAGCAGACACATCTCTAGAACACCTGTTAAGAGGAGACTGTGTGAATCAAGCCTTCATGGTAGAATATCTGCTAGGAAACCACTGCTAAGGACAGGCAACAAGCAGAAGAGACTTGTTTGGGCTAAAGAACACAAGGAATGGACATTAGACCAGTGGAAATCTGTGCTTTGGTCTGATGAGTCCAAATTTGAGATCTTTGGTTCCAACCACCGTGTCTTTGTGTGACGCAGAAAAGGTGAACGGATAGACTCTACATGCCTGGTTCCCACCGTGAAACATGGAGGAGGAGGTGTGATGGTGTGGGGGTGCTTTGCTAGTGACACTGTTGGGGATTTATTCAAAATTGAAGGCAAACTGAACCAGCATGGCTACCACAGCATCTTGCAGCGGCATGCTATTCGATCCGGTTTGCGTTTAGTTGGACCATCATTTATTTTTCAACAGGACAATGACACCAAACACACCTCCAGGCTGTGTAAGGGCTATTTGACCATGAAGGAGAGTGATGGGGTGCTGCTCCAGAAGACCTGGCCTCCACAGTAACCGGACCTGAACCCAATCGAGATGGTTTGGGGTGAGCTGGACCGCAGAGTGAAGACAAAAGGGCCAACAAGTGCTAAGCATCTCTGAGAACTCCTTCAAGACTGTTGGAAGACCATTTCAGGTGACTACCTCTTGAAGCTCATCAAGAGAATGCAAGAGTGTGCAAAGCAGTAATCAAAGCAAAAGGTGGCTACTTTGAAGAACCTAGAATATGACATATTTTCAGTTGTTTCACACTTTTTTGTTATGTATATAATTCCACATGTGTTAATTCATAGTTTTGATGCCTTCAGTGTGAATCTACAATTTCCATAGTCATGAAAATAAAGAAAACTCTTTGAATGAGAAGGTGTGTCCAAACTTTTTTTGGTCTGTACTGTAGGTCCGGTTGGACCACTGGTTAGTTCACTAATATCGCTCTCACACTCACATACTTTTCACTGGATGTTCAACATGGCAACTAATGGCAAAGAACTCTCTGAGAAACTGAAAATAAAGAATTGTTGCTTTATATAAAGATGGCCTAGGCTATAAGAATATTGCAAACACCCTGAAACTGAGCTGCAGCACGGTGGACAAGATCATACAGCGGTTTAAGAAGATAGGTTCCACTCAGAACAGGTCTAACCATGGTCGACCAAAGAAGTCGAGTGCCCGTGCTCAGCGTCATATCCAGAGGTTTTCTTTTCAAAATACACGTATGAGTGCTGCCATCATTGCTGCAGAGGTTAAAGGGGTGGGGGTCAGCTTGTCATTGCTCAGGCCATAAGCCGCACACTGCATCAAATTGGTCTGCATGGCTTTCGTCCCAAAAGGAACCCTTTTCGAAAGATGATGCACAAGAAAGCTCGCAAACAATTTAATAAAGAAAAGCTGACTAAGGACATGGATTACTGGAACCATGTCCTGTGGTCTGATGAGACCAAGATAAACTTATTTGGTTTAGATGGTGTCAAGCGTGTTTGGGGGCAACCAGATAAGGAGTACAAAGACAAGTGTGTCTTACCTACAGTCAAGCATGGTGGTGGAAGTATCATGGTTTGGGGCTGCATGAGTGCTGCCGGCTGTGGGGAGCTACAGTTCATTGAGGGAACCATTAATGCCAATATGTATTGTGGCATACCGAAGCAGAGCATGATCCCCTCCCTTCGGAAACTGGGCTGCAGGGCAGAATTCCAACATGATAATGACCCCAAAACACCTCCACGACGACTGCTACCTTGCTAAAGAAATGGAGGGCAAAGGTGCTGGACTGGCCAAGCATGTCTCCAAACCTAAACCCTATTTAGCATCTGTAGGAGATTTTCAAATGGAAGGTGGAGAAGCGCAAAGTCTCTAACATCCACCAACTCCATGATGTTGTCATGGAGGAGTGGAAGAGATTCCAGTGGCAACCTATGAAGCTCTAGTGAACTTCATGCCCAAGAGAGTTAAGGCAGTGCTGGAAAATAATGGTGGCCACATAGGCCACATAAAATATTGACACTTTGGGCACAATTTGGCCATTTTCGCTTAGAGGTGTACTCCACTTTTGTTCCCAGCGGTTTAGACATTAATTGCTATGTGTTAAGTTTTAGTGATGGACGAACATCTGCCGGGACAGTTCGCAAACGAGATTGCACAAACACGATCAAATGTTTGCGAACCGCAAGTTCGGGGCGGGTCCCATTCATTTTAATGGCAGGCGAACCTGAAAAACCTTCAGCTCATATCTGCAGCAAAGAAATAATTACTAGAAGTGCACAAATAGTCCCACAACATGGACAGTGACATACCAGATGTATTATTCGAATTTGCGATCTCCATTCATAATTTTTTTCAATGCAAAATATCGGCAATATAATTTTTGCATACGCGTTCGTGCATGCACAAATGCACTATACAGTACCCAAATGCACTATAAGGAAAGTATATTGGTATATAATACCCCACTTCAATCAGTTTTTTGGGGGGGCAACTGGTATATCACACCAGGAGAAATTATTTGTTCCAATAAGGCTTGTCCCTCTATATGCCTGCAGTATCGCAGCAGAACCGCACACAACTGCCGTACAATACCAATGCACTATAATATACTTTCTAACATATATAGGTGTATTATAACATTGTACATGGAAGGCAACTTATCAGAATATACATAAAGATAAAACGTAACCTTTAATGTTGATATGAGGGTCCATTCACACCTCCGCAATTTGCGCACCACACATCGCAGGCACTATAATAGAAAATGCCTAATATTGTTTGCAATTGCGGACAAGAATAGTACATGTTCTATTTTTTCGGGGAAATGGAAGCACGGATGCGGAATGCGGATCCGCAAATACGGCTGCAGACAGCACATTTCGGCCCCATTGAAAATGAATTCCGGCCCCATTGAAAATTGCAGAACGGATGCAGACCCATTTTGCGGACGTGTGAATGAAAAAGATATCCCTCAAAATGAAAATAAATTTAATTATTTAAGTTAAGCAAAAAGCATAGTGATAGGCAATAACAAGTGCTCGGCGGCACTAAATCAGGTGCTCGGCCAGAAACCATATGTCCTACCACAATCCGGGGAGCTCCAGTGCACATCCATGAATCCCGGAGGGAAAGCAAACACCACCTATCCCTGGGCTAGATGATGATGTGGTATTGAAGGACAGGTGGGCAAAGAACTGTCCCTGATATTGCCCTACAGAGGGGTGCTATTCTGACCCTGCTAGCTTAACTACAGACAACCCTCCCTGATAAGAGCGACCACGTCCGTAACCTTACCCTATATAAAAATGGCCCTAGTAAGCCCCTAGTCCCTGACTTCCAGGTGATCACTATATAGATCTATGTGTTTTTGACTCATTATAAAAGTATATTATAAGTATATTGCACCCCTCTGTGTATCACACCTATCAATAGCACACCTATACCAGTCCTTAAAAGGAATTTTATGGCTGAACTGGATGGACAAATTTCTTTTTTCAGCCTTATATACTATGTTACTATGTTACTCTGTGGTATCCTCCTGATGCTGCTGCTGTCGCCACCTCCAGACTCTGTCATTGTGCCACTATGTGGCCTCATCTTGATGATGCTGCTGCCGCCACCTTCACGCTCTGTCATTGTTCCACTCTGTGGCCTCCTCATACTGCTGCCAACTCCAGACTCTGTCAGTGTGCCACTCTGTGGCCTCCTGATGCTGCCGCCACCTCCACAATCTCTCGTCATCGTGCTACTTTGGCCTACTCATGCTGCTGACACCTCCACACTTTGTCTTCATGCCACTCTGTGGCCTCCTCATGCTGCTGCCACCTCCAGACTCAGTCATTCTACCACTCAATGGCCTCCTCATACTGCGGCCAACTCCAGACTTTGTCATTGTGCCACTCTGTGACCTCCTCATGTTGCTACCACCTCCACAATCTCTCGTCTTCATGCTACTCTGGCCTCCTCATGCTGTTGACACCTCAACACTTTGTCTTCGTGCCACTCTGTGTCCTCCTAATGCTGTCGCCACCTCCACGGTCTTTCGTTGTCATTCCACTCTGTGGCCTCCACCTCCAGACTCTGTCATTAGGCCACTCTATGGTCTCCTCATGCTGCTTCTACCTCACCACTATGTCAAAGGTCCACTCTGTGGACTTCTTATGCTGTTCCCACCCTCCCCACATCAAGACTGGACCAGTATTTTGCCTTTCGGCCTGGCTGACATCATCATTTATTTGACCTTTCTTCTGATCTGTCAGAAGGAATGAAAAATGTGACGCACAGCGGATCCTGTCTGTGTAGCAGCTGTAAGGCCTGTATGGTCTCATCAGAATTGGTAAAAGCAGGAGTGGGTACAAAACAAAAAAGACATGCAAATATTACATTCACGTGTTATCTCTGCTGCTGTTTTTTTTTTTTTTTGCATTAGCTATACTGATGGATTATTGAGCAAATGCTGACCGAGTATGGCGTATGCTCCACAGACAGGATCTGTTTTTTGTGGGTTATTGTTCTGCCTATCTAAAGTACATTAAAAAACACTTTATTCAATAATGTTAAAATTAAATCTCCACACAAATAGGCTTGATGGGGTGAATTGGGATATATCAGGCTATTAATATGCTGATTCCCAATAGCACCCTACCACAAGAACTCCTTTATGTTTAGGAGTATATCAATAATGGTATAAATCCTCTAATAATCCTAAAAGGATGTTGCTCACACTGCACATTACGGGGCTGTGTGTTTCCTACGCTGCAGTAAATTGCTCAATTGCTTGAGCAATTTACTGCAGCGTAGTAAACACATGCAGACTGACTCCTGCTTCTATATTTGAGCCTAGCAGTGATAAATCCTCTAAGTGTGGGATCCTATAGCAACTGTTTAAGGGGTCCACAGCCCCATATATATAGTGCTATTGGTATCCCTTTAGGATCATCGCAGGATTTGGTCCATTTATTCATATACTCCTAAACATAAAGGAGCCCTTATGATATTGAGCTTACTAGGGATCCACCATCTAAGTATGGGATCCTATATAGCACTGATTAAAGGGTCCACAGCCCCGTAATGTGCAGTGTGAGCAACATCCTTTTAGGATTATTTGAGGATTTATACCATTATTGATATACTCCTAAACATAAAGGCGTTCTTGTGGTAGGGTGCTATTGGGAATCAGCATATTAATAGCCTGATATATCCCAATTCACCCCATCAAGCCTATTTGTGTGGAGATTTAATTTTAACATTATTGTATAAAATGTTTTTTAACGTACTTTAGATAGGCAGTTAAACATATTTCTGAGCAGTATGTCTATAGGATTATCATATTTAAGTGAATTGGGTTATTGTTCTAACAGATTAGAGGAAGGGCAAATAAATCAGTAACGTCAACACAAACTTAGTGGTGACACCCTCTCCACTTTGTCCGAGGTTCTGTAGACATCTATGTGGAATCAGCTAGTGACGGTGTAAAAGAAGTATGCTTCTTCTTGGCGCTAACATCGACCTAAAAGGCATACTTGAGGTTTTTGGTCAGTTTTGGCCTTGTGACTGCCCTAATAAGTGAGGTGTGCAGTGATTCTAAGAGCGACGCCTGTCATCTGAATGTCATACAGACTCACAGTATTATTTCACTACCACAGCAGACTCCCTATACATCTTACTACAAGGCACAGTGTACTACACCACTATAATGCTCTCAGCAGCCAGGAAATAGATGTTTTTAACATAATTTACCACAAATATATTTGCTTTATATGAAGTTAGAGTGCTCAAATATATTTGTGATTGCGCTAATCGGCACTAATGATGTGAATATTTTGGCGCAATATGTGAAACTTCACATTTTAGCATGTCTGCATGTATATATGGATAGCAGAACCTATCACACTACCTAACACACTGCACTGAAACAGCTACACTTTATCAGGATATAACCTACACTGACTATCTCCCACTAACTATCTGTATTATATATATATCTATATCATATATATATATATATATATATATATATATATATATTGTGGGGATGTGCTCGTGGTAGGCTACGGTAGCGGCGGCAGTATTGAGGCACCCACAGACAGTCTTTGTGATACACCGTGACTTTATTCACACCAAAGGCATAACAGGCAATGTGCAGACCACACAGGTGCATATTCACATAGTGCATAAAACAAAAGTCCTTCCATAGGAAATAAACAGCAGGTTTGAGTCACCTTGTTTTGGACAGACCACAGCGGTCGTGCAGGCTTGTAAGCTACCTGCCTTTGTCTCCCTCAGGCCAGAGCCCCTTCGGCTCGTAGCACCACAGGTCCCAGGGCTATCCTTCAATGTGTGCTGCGCCCAGACTCTCCTTCACCAGCACTCACTCTGTCTGTGGAAATCTCCAGCACAGCAAGACACACCCCACCCCCATCATCAGCAGGCTGGGTTCTTAAAGGCCCAGCTCCACCAAAAACCTGGGCTGGCCGTGGGGAACAGGCACCCCCCCCACTCTTTACCTGTTCCCAGTAAGAACCGGCCCGGACACGCTGCGCCAGCAGCATTCGCCGCTGTAACCGCAATGATCCGGTTCTTACTCCACCGAGGCCAGGACCTCTGGTGGCACGTATCGTCCGTCCATTATTATTCCGGGGACTCTCCTACATATCCCCCCCCTTTGTTAACCCCTGAGGGCTTGAACATACTGTTCAAGCCTGAGGGGGTGAACACATGCACAGCAGTGTACCCGGGACAGGGCATCTGCGTTCCCCTGTAAGCGGCCGGCCCTGTGCTCAACAGTGAACTTAAAGTTCTGGAGGGACAAGAACCACCTGGTAACCCGAGCGCTCCCCTCCTTAGCCCGACTCATCCACTGGAGAGGGGAGTGGTCGGTCACCAGACGGAACCTTCTCCCCAGAAGGTAATATCTGAGAGACTCGAGTGCCCACTTGATGGCGAGGCACTCTCTCTCTACAATGCTATACCGGGTTTCTGCTGGGGTAAGCTTGCGGCTTAGAAAAACCACGGGGTGCTCTTCCCCGTTGAGCTCTTAGGAAAGCACAGCCCCTAGTCCTACTCCCGAGGCATCTGTTTGAACTACAAACTCCCGCTTGAAGTCGGGCGTCACCAGAACTGGGGACTCACATAGGGCCGACTTCAAACGGGAGAACGCCTCCTCCTCCTGCTCCCCCCAGCGAACCATCACTGATTTTCTACCCTTCAAGAGGCCAGTTAACGGGGCTGCCAAGGTGGCAAAATGGGGAATGAACCTCATGTAGTACCCAATCAGGCCCAAAAATGACCGTACTTGCTTGGACGTACGAGGCCTGGGCCAATTCCGGATTGCTTCAACTTTATTCACTTGGGGCCTAATGACTCCGCGTCCAATCACATATCCCAAATAGCGAGCTTCCTCTAGTCCCACCGAGCATTTTTTTGGGTTGGCAGTTAACCCCGCCTTCCTTAGAGAATCTATCACTGCCTGAAGTTTTGACAAATGACCCTCCCAGTCTGGGCTAAACACAACTATATCATCCAGATACGCGGAGGTATACTGGTGATGGGGCTTGAGGACGACATCCATCAGACGCTGGAACGTAGCCGGAGCGCCATGCAACCCAAAAGGCAACACCCTATACTGAAAAAGCCCCTCCGGGGTGACAAAGGCCGTCTTCTCCTTTGATGCCTCGGTCAGAGGTACCTGCCAGTAGCCCTTCGTGAGATCTAGGATCGAAAAATACCGGGCTTTTCCCAGCCGCTCTATCAACTCGTCTACCCGAGGCATGGGATAGGCGTCAAATTTTGATACCTCATTCAATTTCCTAAAATCATTACAGAACCGTAATGAACCATCCGGTTTGGGAATAAGGACAATCGGGCTAGCCCACTCGCTCTTTGACTCTTCTATGACCCCTAGACGTAGCATCGATCTTACCTCTTGCGAAATGGCCTGTCGCCGAGCCTCCGGTACTCGGTATGGTCTTAGGCGGACTTTCACCCGGGGCTCGGTGACAATGTCATGCTCGATCAAGGTGGTACGTCCAGGAAGGTCAGAGAATACGTCCCTATTCCGACTAACAAATTCTCTCACCTCTTGGGCTTGTTTGGTCGACAGTCCGTCCCCTATCGTCACCCCAGCGGCGCTCTCCGGAACACCTGGTGACCCCGGGTCACTCCCTGACGTCCCGACAGAGGGCGGGCTGTCTCCAAACAAATTCTCTCTGTCTCTCCAAGGCTTTAGTAGATTCACATGATATACCTGTTCGGGCTTCCGCCGCCCTGGCTGGTATATCCTGTAATCAACTGGGCCCACTTTCTCCTTAACTTCATAGGGTCCTTGCCACCGGGCCAAGAATTTACTCTCGACCGTGGGCACGAGTACAAGAACTCGGTCACCCGGGTGAAATGTCCTTACCCGGGCGGTTCGGTTATATACCCGACTCTGGGCCAGTTGTGCCGCTTCCATGTGCTCACGGACGATCGGCAACACGACCCCTATTCGGTCCTGCATTTTTCCTATGTGCTCTATCACACTTTTATGAGGCGTAGGCTGTTGCTCCCATGCCTCCTTAGCGATATCCAGTAGCCCACGGGGATGTCGCCCATATAACAACTCAAAGGGCGAGAACCCCGTGGACGCCTGGGGCACCTCCCGTAACGCAAACAAAACATAGGGGAACAGTAAGTCCCAATCTCTCCCGTCCTTAGCCACGACTCTTTTTAGCATGGACTTCAGGGTCTTATTAAACCGTTCTACTAACCCATCGGTTTGGGGATGGTAGACGGACGTGTGCAGGTGTTTAATATTTAATAGCTTACACAATTCCTTTGTTACTTTGGACATAAAAGGTGTCCCCTGGTCCGTCAGAATCTCCTTTGGTATCCCCACACGGGCAAACATACTCATGAGCTCTTTAGCTATTACCTTGGCCGACGTATGGCGCAATGGGACCGCCTCCGGATAGCGAGTGGCATAGTCTAACACTACCAGGATGTGTTGGTGACCTCGGGCTGACTTAATAATGGGGCCTACCAGATCCATGGCGACCCTTTCGAAGGGCACCTCTATAATGGGCATAGGTACCAGTGGACTGCGATACTGAGGTTGGGGGCTAGTCAGCTGACACACTGGACAGGACTGACAGAACCTCCGGACTTCCTCATATATCCCAGGCCAATAGAACCGTTGTAGAATTCGCTCCAGCGTTTTCTTAACCCCCAGATGACCACCCAACACATGCGCATGCGCTAAATCCAAGACCATTCGCCGGTAAGGCTGGGGCACCACCAGTTGTTCCACCACCTCCTGCCTCACCTTGTCTACCCTATATAACAGGTCCTGGTTATAGGCCAGGTGAGGAAATACGGTATCGGCGCCGGGACGCTGGGCAACACCATTAATTACCGACACCCCTTCTCTAGCCCGCAATAACGTCGAATCCTGGAGCTGTGCGGTCCCGAAGGTTTCTCGGGGTACCTCCAGATCCAGGACGGACGAGCTTTCTACTGTCTCACCCGCCAATACTTCTAGGGGAAACCGGTCAGGGTTACACTCTACCTCCCCTACGGTGACCCCTACAGCTGGGGCCCCTGCCTCGGGGTCCTCGGGCTCGGGACCTGGACATTTTCCTTCCCTACAGGTAGGCAACCCGTTCCTCCACAAAGTCCAGAACAGGGGAAAGTCCCTCCCCAATATTGCGGCATAAGGGAGCCGTCTCCCCACCCCGACGACATGTGGTACCTCCTTTCCACACACTGCCAGGGTAACCTTAGTGGTGGAATACTCCCTGCGATCCCCATGTATACAGACAATGGTAAGGGTTCGCCTTTCTGGGAGTTTTTCCGTTACCAGCGACTCATGGACCAGAGTTACCAGGCTCCCAGAGTCCAGCAGGGCCTGCACGGAGTGTCCATTAACAACGACATCACACAGCGGAGGGGTGTCCGCCGCCAGCAGGGGGTCAGCTATATACACCGGTTGGGCATAAAAAGAGGACCGGCGAGCGAACCCGCAGTCCATGGGTTCGGACGCCCTAGGGCAGTTGGATGCCACATGTCCCCAGTCCTGACAATGCCAACATCTGATCCTCGCAGCCTCCCTCCTCCCCAGGGTATTCCTCCCACGAACTGGAGATCCACTCCCCTCCTTATGTGGTGGGATCCCTTTTTCAGGATCCCGGGTCGGCAACGGGGGCTGACGTGACTTCGGTAGTACCGCTGAGTCCCGCACCAAATCCTGAGTGGCCATATACCTCTCCACCAGGCTAACCAGTTGTTCCAGGTTGCCTGGATCGCCATGTCCCACCCAGCGCTGTATGGCTCTCGGGAGGGTACGCACGAACCTGTCGACCACGACCCTTTCAACCATCTGAGAAGTGCTCAATATTTCAGGCTGAAGCCATTTTTTTACTAGGTGAAGTAAGTCATAGGCTTGTGACCGGACGGGTCGGGACTCGGCAAACACCCACTGATACACCCTGTCATAGGCATGCGCACGGGGTGTGCCGGGTGTGCCTGGGCACACCCTAATCACACCTCCGTGCTCAGCCTCCTGCACTGCCGCTTGAGCCCCGGCTGTCCCTCACAGCCACAATGATATCTTCAGACTGCTCCCATGCTCGTGTCCCAGCGGCTGGCTGCGTAACGTCACTCACTCCGACGCCACGCGCCTGCTCCGCCTGCTTCATTAATAAAGTGGGAGGAGCAGGCGCGTGCGGCGTGACGGAGTGATGTCATGTTACGCTGCCGCCTGCCCAATGATTGTGGATTACTAGCTGGAGTCTCCCAGTAAGTAGTTTATTACAACACTTTGCTTGCATAAGACCCCGGCGGCCTCCACCCCTGGGGGGTCACTGTCAGGGACACTGTTATGGGGGGGGGGGGGGAGATCTGTGGATGATGACACATATATAGCACAAGATGCTGCTATATATGTGTCATCCACAGATCCCCCTGGCCCCACATAACAGTGTCATCCACAGACCACAGACCCCCCCCGCATCTGTGTCAGATTCCTCATAGATACCCCCATAACATTGCCTTCCACAAATATCTTCTTAATAGACTGTTAAGGGGATATCTGTGGTCTGTGGATGACACTGTTATGGGGGCATCTGTGTGGAATATGACACTGTTACGGGGGGATTTGTGGATGACACTGTTATGGGGGGATCTGTGGATGATACTGTTATGGGGGGGATCTGTGGATGATGCACTGTTGATAAAAGTGCGTCATCCACAGATGCCCCCATGATAGTGCCATCCATCGATATCCTCTTAATAGTGTGTTATCCACAGATGCCCCCATAACAGTGCAACATCCACAGATGCCCCCATAACAGTGCGTCATCCGCAGATGCCGCCATAACAGTACGTCATCCGCAGATGCCGCCATAACAGTGTGTCATCCGCAGGTCCCCCATAACAGTGTGTCATCCACAGATCCCTCATAACAGTGTGTCATCCACAGGTCCCCCATAACAGTGTGTCAACCACAGATCCCCCATAACGGTGTGTCATCCACAGATCCCCCATAACAGTGCGTCATCCACAGATCCCCCATAACAGTGCGTCATCCACAGATCTCCCATAACAGTGTGTCATCCACAGATCTCCCATAACAGTGCGCCTGCGCACTGAGGAGAGACAGAAAGGAGGGGAAAGAATCTGCGGAAGCAAGCAGAGGACGGCACAGCAGACGACTGAACAGCTTCTTTTGTAAGTAAATTGTTTTTTTTATGTCTTTTATTATATTCTGGCTTTTGTTTAAAGGGACAGTAAAAAAAATGTTTTTTGTTTTGTTTTTAGCTATGTATGATGCTTTTTGATAAATAAATGTATTGGTGCTGTAATGTGGACCCCAGGCCTCTCTGATGTCCTGCAGGCTGGGCTGGCGCTGTGGCAGCATACGGTTGGTCAGGCAGCAGAAAGGCTCTGGGGCTGTCATTGTGTGCTCTGCAACTATTCACTTTACAGCCACTATAGCAGTCTCTCTCGTACAGTGCAGACTCTGCAGGAGGCATTCCATTTGCTCTCCGTCCTAATAGAAGTCTATGGGAATCAAAACGGATCCATCTGGTTCCTGTTATGCAAGACGGAAAACAAAGTCCTGTCGACAGGATAACAGCATAACGGGACCCAGACGGATTGGTTATGCTTTCTCATAAACTTCTATTAGGACAGAGCAAAACGGAATGCCTCTTAAAGGTTTCCGTTTTGCATTCCATCTGGCCATTCCATTATATATTCCGTTTGGAACGGAACCTATAACGGAATGGCATAACGCAGATGTAAACCCACCCTTAGGAATAGATTATTTCTCAATACTCAAGCGTAGCGAGGAAGAAAGGAGAACTCTTGAAAGCTTGTCTTTTAAGTACCAGTAGTAGGTTAGTACAATAAAAATTGACACACTGTTATGGAGGATCTGTGGATATAACATATATATATACACATACATACATACATACATACACGCGCGCGCGTCGTGTGTGTTTGTGCTTTAGGGTGCACACCCTAATGTAATAGGCTGCGCACGCCTATGCACCCTGTGCGCTCGCACATAGGTGTTTACCCCCAACCTGGCCAACACCTCAGCTTTTAGCCTCTCATAGTCCTTGGCCTCATCGCGGCTGAGGTCAAAA
Source organism: Bufo gargarizans (assembly GCF_014858855.1). Classification (NCBI taxonomy): domain Eukaryota; kingdom Metazoa; phylum Chordata; class Amphibia; order Anura; family Bufonidae; genus Bufo; species Bufo gargarizans. Next base: position 192,299,248 of record NC_058085.1, on the reverse strand, counting down.
TAGGCCTTTTGTGCGTCCCCCACCAGAAAAGGCGCCACCACCTCGGCCCACTGCTCCAACGGCAGCCTCTCTTGCTCCGCGGTTCTTTCGAACACCATCAGGAATGCCTCTATATCATCTCCCGGACCCATTTTCCTCAGGGCGGATCGGACTTTGTCCCTGGCGGTAGACACAGTCGGGGTTGTCGCAGTTGAAACTCCTTGCAGGGATGTTCGCACCGACTCTTGCATGGCTGCCAGCTGCTGCATTAGGAGATTGTTTGTTTGCTGCTGCTGTACATTACTCTGAATCAGGTGCTTAATGGCCTCCTCCATCTTGTCAGGAACCAAAAAACTTGCAGGCCTGATATATGACATGCAGTCCAACACAACTTTTGCTTCAGGCCTGCCTCACTGCAGGAATGCCCGCTCCAAGCCACCAATTGTGGGGATGTGCTCGTGGTAGGCTACGGTAGCGGCGGCAGAATTGAGGCAATCACAGATAGTCTTTGTGATACACCGTGACTTTATTCACACCAAAGGCATAACAGGCAATGTGCAGACCACACAGGTGCATATTCACATAGTGCATAAAACAAAAGTCCTTCCATAGGAAATAAACAGCAGGTTTGAGTCACCTTGTTTTGGACAGACCACAGCGGTCGTGCAGGCTTGTAAGCTACCTGCCTTTGTCTCCCTCAGGCCAGAGCCCCTTCGGCTCGTAGCACCACAGGTCCCAGGGCTATCCTTCAATGTGTGCTGCGCCCAGACTCTCCTTCACCAGCACTCACTCTGTCTGTGGAAATCTCCAGCACAGCAAGACACACCCCACCCCCATCATCAGCAGGCTGGGTTCTTAAAGGCCCAGCTCCACCAAAAACCTGGGTTGGCCGTGGGGAACAGGCACCCCCCCACTCTTTACCTGTTCCCAGTAAGAACCGGCCCGGACACGCTGCGCCAGCAGCATTCGCCTCTGTAACCGCAATGATCCGGTTCTTACTCCACCGAGGCCAGGACCTCTGATGGCACGTATCGTCCGTCCATTATTATTCCGGGGACTCTCCTACAATATATATATATATATATATCTAATGTAGTGTGGAAAGCACAGAGCACAGTAATGACACTGCTGTCTCTCTCAGAACTAAAAAAAACTGTAGAAAATGTCTGCTAGGGAGGTCGTTATATAGTAAGGGATAGGCAACTTTCCTATTGGTTGGTAGAAATGTTGTTAAGACCAGACAAATACATTTCAGCCTTCTCATTGGCCCACAAGCAATAAGGGAGGTTACTGCTGGAAAAAAAATCTAGAATATTCGAAATTACAAATAGATATCAGTATATTCCAAATATTCATGAATTCTCAAAGTGCCGATACTCGCGATTAATATTCACGATTCGAATATTCGCGCCCTACTGGCCGGGCAGGACAGCTTTTCCAGGGCCATAAATGCAGTTTGGCTGCCCAGTAGTCCAGTGGATCTTCAATGTTGGGTGGCAGGGTGCTGTCCAAGTATGCCACCACCTGCTGGTTCTTGTCCTGCTCCAGGTCTTGCTGCTGCTGCTGGTGAGTAGTTTCTACACTAGGCAGGTGAAGAAAGCTGTTTATCAGCGACTCTAGACTCAAGTTGCTGCTGATGGAGCTGGAAATGCTCCTACCCCCCCACCCTGCCACAGGAGCCATGGCAGAGGAACATGTGCGCAGAGGTCCCCCCGGTCAGACCTTTGAGAGGATGGACGATGGAGCAAATAGCCAGCGGCCAACTGACTACATAGGATGTCTATATAGTAGTTCAGTTTCTCCTCACTCTCAGCGGGTTTAAAAAGAGCCTCCATTTTGAACTGGTAGTGAGGGTCCAACAAGGTGGAGAGCCAGAAGTCATCCCTCTGCCGAATGGTGACAATTCAACTGTCACTCTATGCAAGCAAGTGAGCATGCATCGGCCCATTTGTGCAAGTGACTCTGAGGGACTCCCTGCCTCCATCTCCACTGCTTACTGCCACAGTGTGTCTGGGTCCTCTGCCTCATCTTCCTCATCACCCTGTAGCTCCTCTGGCTGCTCCTGCTCCTCCTCTCCTATCACCTGTGTATAAAAAACACCCAATTCGCTAAACATTGCTTGTGCTCCAATGTCCTCCTCCTCTTCCAGTTCAGCCCTCACAGGGCTCATGTGGCTGTGAGATCTAGGAGGCACGTATCCAGTCCCCTGACCAGCCAGATTTACCAGCATCTGTTTCAGGATATGAAGCATTGGAATGACGTTGTTCATCCCGTAGCCCTGGCGACTGACAAATAATGTGGCCTCTTCAAACAGCCTGAGCAAACGACAGGTGTCATGCATAGAAACATAGAATGTGTCGGCAGATAAGAACCATTTGGCCCATCTAGTCTGCCCAATATATCTGAATCCTATGAATAGTCCCTGGCCCTATCTTATATGAAGGATAGCCTTATGCCTATTCCATGCATGCTTAAACTCCTTCACTGTATTTGCAGCTACCACTTCTGCAGGAAGGCTATTCCATGCATCCACTACTCTCTCAGTAAAGTAATACTTCCTTATATTACTTTTAAACCTTTGCCCCTCTAATTTAAAACTGTGTCCTCTTGTGGTAGTTTTTCTTCTTTTAAATATGCTCTACTCCTTTACCGAGTTGATTCCCTTTATGTATTTAAAAGTTTCTATCATATCCCCTCGGTCTCTTCTTTCTTCCAAGCTATACATATTAAGGACTTTTAACCTTTCCTGGTAAGTTTTATCCTGCAATCCATGGACCAGTTTAGTAGCTCTTCTCTGTACTCTCTCTAGAGTATCTATATCCTTCTGGAGATATGGCCTCCAGTACTGCGCACAATACTCCAAGTGAGGTCTCACCAGTGATCTGTACAGCGGCATAAGCACTTCACTCTTTCTACTGCTTATACCTCTCCCTATACATCCAAGCATTCTGCTGGCATTTCGTGCTGCTTTATTACATTGTCTTCCCACCTTTAAGTCTTCTGAAATAATTACTCCTAAATCCCTTTCCTCAGATACTGAGGTCAGGACTGTGTCAAATATTCTATATTCTGCCCTTGGGTTTTTACGCCCCAGGTGCATTATCTTGCACTTATCCACATTAAATTTCAGTTGCCAGAGTTCTGAACATTCTTCTAGTTTTCCTAAATCCTTTTCCATTTGGCGTTTCCCTCCAGGAACATCAACCCTGTTACATATCTTTGTGTCATCAGCAAAAAGACAAACCTTACCATCGAGGCCTTTTGCAATATCACTTATGAAGATATTAAACAAAATTGGTCCCAGTACAGATCCCTGTGGAATCCCACTGGTAACATGACCTTGTTTTGAATGTTCTCCATTGACTACAACCCTCTGTTGTCTGTCACTCAGCCACTGCCTAATCCACTCAACAATATGGGAGTCCATGCTCAATGACTGCAGTTTATTGATAAGTCTTCTATGTGGGACAGTGTCAAAAGCCTTACTAAAATCTAGATATGCGATGTCTACTGCACCTCCACTGTCTATTATTTTAGTCACCCAGTCAAAAAAATCTATAAGATTTGTTTGACATGATCTCCCTGAAGTAAACCCATGCTGTTTTTCATCTTGCAATCCATGGGATTTTAGATGTTCCACAATCCTATCCTTTAATAGGGTTTCCATTAATTTGCCTACTATTGATGTCAGACTGTCATGGAACCATGAACCAGACGTACAACAAGAGATAAGTGGAAATAAGAAGGCTTTATTGAAAATCAAGCTGTCAGGCAAAAGTCCAAACGGATGGCTAAACCGAAGCAGGGTCTTGCGAAGCCAGAGGTCAGGAACCAGAAGGGTAGTCAGACGAAGCCTGGATCAGGAACCAGCAGGGTAGTCAGACGAAGCCAGGATCAGGAACCAGAAGCAGCAGCAGTCTTAGAAGCATGTGAACACAGGAGGACCAAGCAAGGAACTGAAGCCACAGACCTCCTATATATATGAGCTGGGCATCCAGCTCCTCCCAGTGGGAAGGAGAAGCCGCAGGGTGGGAGGCTACAAGAAACCCAGAAACCAAGATGGCCGCCAGCACATGTCAAACGAAGGAGAACAGCAAGAAGGTAAGACCATGACACAGACTCACTGGTCTATAGTTGCTCGATTCCTCCTTACTACCTTTCTTGTGAATGGGCACGACATTTGCCAATTTCCAATCTTCCGGGACGACTCCTGTTACTAATGATTGGTTAAATAATGCATGAGCTGCCACTGGCTGACATTGAAGTTAGAAAGGGGAGTACTCCTATCCGCTTGGATCATCAAGAAATCGTTGATGGATGTTCACCCAGGCAAACAAGGTGCAGAACAGCGTGACTACGCCGTGCCCTGCACATGTGGTATGCTGAAGGGGCACTGTGAATTGTCCCTCCAGTGGAGGCTGAGGACACGGCAGAGGCAGACATTGTCGCAGACCAATGGCATGACAACGTGGAGGCAGAAGCGGTGTGACCTGGCCAAGTTGCTGGTGTGGCTGTGCAGGAACCACATTCACCCAGTCGTCTGTAAAGGACATTTATTGTCCCTGACTGTAGTTATAGTTCCACACGTGGCGTGCACTTTGGCAGAAACTGATAGGCTCAAGGACTGGCCCACCTTCTGTTCTACATACGTGTGCACGGCTGGTACTTCCTTTTTGCCAAAGAAATGATGGCTTGGAAATCTCTGCTCGGCACAAGACATCAGTTCTATGAAAGGTGCAGAGTCCACCGCTTGGAAAGGGAGGAACTGCAGCACCAGCACCTTGGCCAGGAGCACGTTCAGCTTCTCTGTTGTTGGATGAGTGCACGCATACTGTTGCCTCTTGGCAATCGCTTCGTTGATCAATTGCTGACGGAATAACTGATGAGGAGTAGGAGGAGGAGCAGTAACATCAGGACCAGCTAATGATGGGAAGGACAGACAGATCCCTTCGGCTGAGGTGGTGGAGCCTTGACTGCCTGAAATCGTGTGCGTGCCACTGTGTGATGCAGTGGTTGCAGCAGCAGGCTGGACCACCACATCGGAGCCATGGTTCTCCCAGGCCACTTTATGGTGACACTGCATATGTTGACGCAGGGCCGTGGTGCCAACATTGGCTACACTTCACCTTCTACAAATGGCCATGTTCACCTCCTCCGGCAGGTTAACAAAAAACTGCCACATGACCGAGTAGGTGATTTTAACCACAACACTCCTCATTGACAGACTGCTACTGCCGCTGCTTCAGTGAACCCCTGCACCACTACTTTCCAGGCAGGTAGGCTCCTGCGAAGCAGGTGGTCTACCCCGGGCATGTTTGGCTATCGACCTCCCACTGCTGACTCCCGGCCACGCTAGCAACTCGCTGGCTCCGATGCTGCCTCATGGGCATGCTGCCACCCTCTTCTCCTGATGATGATGAAGCCCCTAATACACCCGGCTCCCAAGTGAGACTTGATGCATCATCATCGAAGTACTGTCTGCACATCACTGATGTCCTTCTCAAGGGTCTCTGGGCCAGGAGCCTAACCACTCGCAACACCAACTCCCATGTTACTCTCCTCTTGTGCAGGGCCTAGCACTTCTCTGTCTGACATACTGTTAGATCAAATAAATAAATAAAAAGGAAATTAAACACCCCCAAAAAGTCTGTTTTTGCACTTCACCACACAGCGGCTAATAAGCCCTTTTTTCCACTAATACACACTAAAAAGGGCTTTACAACATTTAGCTGCACCGCTGAACGGCAAATAGGCCGATATTTTTTTTTCCACTTATACACGCCACAAAAGGCTTTATAACTGTGACACAGTAAAGGGAATTGTATGTGGAGGCAGGTATTTTCCTCCCAGTGTGTGCTGCTGTGCTTCTACCAAGCCAACCATAGTAAACCAGGTCCAAGTTGAAATCGCAATATGATTAATTCAAGTTATAATAATCACATTTCGATTTCAACTTAGCACTGCTATATTCCATATTCGTTAATTCTAGCCTAATATTGGAATATAGCAGTGCTAAGTTGAAATCGCAATTCGATTAATTCAAGTTATAATAATCGAATTGCGATTTCAATGTATTCGTCATATTCCTCAAAACTAAGATAACAAAGTATTCTCCATCTTCGTTTTAGCTACCTATTCGTCAATTTCGCTAATTCTAGCAATCATTTAAAATAGGAAAGTTGACTATAGAGACAGGTAAGTTTAATTCGATATGCGATTATATTACTTTGCTTTTTTTAATAAATAGAATTATAATACTTGATAATTATTATAATTATTCTATTTAAAAAAAAAGAAAAAAATAATATAATCGCATAGTGAATTAAAAACAGCTGTCTCTATAGTCAACTTTCCTATTTGATTGCTAGAATTAGCGAAGTTGACGAATATGGAGCTAAAACGAAGATGGAGAATACTTTGTTAGCTTCGTTTTGAGGAATATGATGAATATATTCGCCATTATCGCTAATTCTACCAAGCCAACCACAGTAAACCAGGTCCAAGTTGAAATCGCAATTCGATTAATTCAAGTTATAATAATCGAATTGCGATTTCAATGTATTCGTCATATTCCTCAAAACTAAGATAACAAAGTATTCTCCATCTTCGTTTTAGCTACCTATTCGTCAATTTCGCTAATTCTAGCAATCATTTAAAATAGGAAAGTTGACTATAGAGACAGGTAAGTTTAATTCGATATGCGATTATATTACTTTGCTTTTTTTAATAAATAGAATTATAATACTTGATAATTATTATAATTATTCTATTTAAAAAAAAAGAAAAAAATAATATAATCGCATAGTGAATTAAAAACAGCTGTCTCTATAGTCAACTTTCCTATTTGATTGCTAGAATTAGCGAAGTTGACGAATATGGAGCTAAAACGAAGATGGAGAATACTTTGTTATCTTCGTTTTGAGGAATATGATGAATATATTCGCCATTATCGCTAATTCTACCAAGCCAACCACAGTAAACCAGGTCCAAGTTGAAATCGCAATTCGATTATTATAACTTGAATTAATCGAATTGCGATTTCAACGTAATTCTCAAATCCGACAGTACATTCTAGTATGGAGACGTTCCCATGGTGATTGGGACGCTCCATGAGCACGGAAGGCGGCAGAAGCAGCAACGGGCACTGACTGGAGCAGCCAGGAAGTCAGGAATCCTAAGGACAGGTAAGGTAACAACTTTAGAGGAGTGGGAAAGAAATAAATGTAACAAAAAAAAATAATAATATTCAAAATATCGAATTTATAGCACTATATTCGAAATATTCGCGAATTCGCAAAGTGCCGATATTCGCTAAAAAAAATTGATATTTGAATATTCGCACTCAACACTAGTGATAAGCTTTTACTACCATTAAATGTGTTGCATCACATTTCCCAGGTAACCAGTAACATCTAAGATGAGATCATTTATATTACATAGATTTTGATGCATGGTAGCTCACATAATAATCTACAGGTTTTTTGGCATTACAACGGTTAATCAATAAAGTGTGAAACCTTATACCTTAGTGCCTAGCCCCAAGCTGCCCTGTGCTGTAATCGAATGGCACTCAGAACAAAACCAAGCTTTCCTGTCTGTCACCAGAGATCAGTTCTCAAAGGCCGAACAGCCTTGACATAGATATTGCTGGTGTAGCTGTTACTTTTAACCATGACATCACTCAAAACATTGTTATCCTGAGCACACATTGCTTCAAAGCCAGGAGCAAATCAACCATAGCAAAGGGTGTGATACTCGGTGTGCTGCTCTGCTGCATCTTTACATATCTTTTCCTGTTAAGTTGAGTGCATATTTATTCCGCATTTGCTACATGTAGGCACTCCTAAAGATTATTGACCCGTATGTTGTTTCCTGCAACTTTTATCTTCTTGCAACTCTTTTATGTTCTGACCATGTTTATTCCAGACATATTGTATAGTCCCTTTACAAAGCAATGAAAGGAGTTTGGTAGAATTAAGTATTTTGTCTGATCCATCAAAAAAGAGGATCGAAAGTCAACATGTTGCAACAGATTCTAAGGGACATGTACATTGATCCCGACCTCCTTGCAGAGCTCAATGAGGAGCAGAAACAAATTCTCTTCTACAAGATGAGGGAAGAGCAAATCAGACGCTGGGCTGAGTGGGACAGAAATCTAGACAAGGAGGAATCCAAAATGAAAATCAAAGCCAAGTTCAAACACAGTAAGTGCCAATAGAAAATGACTATGAAACTAAAACTAAGTAACTGAACTATGCATATTTATTGGCTACATGGAGTCATCTTATTTTTACTTGTCTCAATATTGTAAAGCTACTCCGTGTTGTAAAGCTTGTCAATAATACTAAGTTTGCATGGGTTGAGCTTAAATAGTCTTAAAATGGTAGATCTCACCTAACATAAATGCTTCAAACTTGTGTAGATAATAGTATTTACCGTGATCAATACTTTCATTGGTCAATTATTTTGATTCTTAAATGAGTACATGGTTTTCTAAAAACAGCAAAACATCTCCAAAAGATCACCTCTTTGAGATCACCCCTTTATCCAGATGAAAATTGTCAGCACCACCGTATATTGGACATACTTGCCATATTCTTTGAGCTAAGCAATTTTGACAAACTAAAATAAATGAAATTATTTTCAAATGGAAGAAATGTAGCCTTAAGAGGGCTTGTTTTTGTAGGACAAATTGTATAGATGTAATGATTCTAGACTTGAGTGTGATATCATGTCTCATCATAATATCTTATTGATTAATTTCTATTAACTTTTTGGGAGTGTAAATCTATTCCGGCATATTTTGCAATTTACTTTTATTACATTTACTGTGCGGCATTTTATTTTTAAACCGATCATTATTGCAGCCTTATAAAATATATATAGCTTTATGTGTTTTAACAACTTTTTCACAAAAATAGAATATCTCATGCAAAGATAATAGTTTTGTGGGGTTTTTCTAAATAGTTTTTGATTGTTGTAGCCTTAGGTTGGCTTTTTTTGTGTGGAAAATACTGTATTTTTCGCCCTATAAGACGTAGCGGACCATAAGACGCACCTAGGTTTTAGTGGAGGACAATACAAAAAAATTTTTTTCATTAGACCTCAGATCAGACCTCAGCTAACAGCCCCAATCAGACCCTTAATGTTAATAAGACCCCAACAAGACCTCAGATCAGACCCACAATCAGACCTCAGCTCAGAGCCCATGTGAATGGCCCCCAATCAGACATCAGACCTCATATCGGCCCCCAGCAGACCCCATTGCATTATATCAGCCCTCTGCAGCCCCCATTGCCTTTCATTTTGGCCCCCAGCAGCTCCGATTGCTTTATATCAGCCCTCTGTATCCCCCATTGCCTCTCATTTTGGCCCCCATTGCCTGTCATGTTAGCCCCCATTCTCTCAGATCAGCCCCCAGCCTCATGTTCTTTCAGATCAGCGCCCAGCCTCATGTTTAATAAAATAAATCACTTACCTCCCCTGCTCCTGGATGCTGCAGCTCCTCATGGCCCGCATTCTGTCTTCCTCCTCCATCGGCTGTGCTGTGAAGCGACGAGCAGCGTGAAGTCACCGAGCACCCTCACGCTGTACGTAGCCACTGCACAGCTGACAGCCGAGGACCAGGATGTGTTGAGTACAGAGCCTTCGCTGCTTCCTGGTCCTCCGGTAGTAATGAGCGCTTCCATAATGGGGGAAAAATGTGTCTTATGGGGTGAAAAATTCAGTACTTTCTATTTTGGGGTAAATGGGACTTACTGATTAACATCTATTTATTTATTTTGGGGGGGAGGGGTTCCATCGTATTTTTCCATTTTTTAAAACTCGTTTGCTTAGCATTTATAATTTCATATACAATGCATTACAGACTATTAGGCTATTCCTGTGGTACAGCTTAATAGTCATACAAACATGGCAAACTAGCTGCCATGACAACATGTTGTCCCCCTAAAAAAAGGGGAAAAGAAACAAAAAACAAATGGAAATGACATCATAGAGCAGGATAAAAATATTCTTCTGTCTAGAAAGTAATGAAGCAGTGGAATGCAGGGGGGGGGACATCATCCTACTGGGGTTGGAGAGGATGGGAGTCATGACAGCAGTGGGTTATGGTGATGATAGTACCCATGGAAGCTATTACTCCTCACTCTAGCATTCCCAGGGCTGTGCAGTGAGAGGAGGGCAAACACTTTTTTCCATGAGGCACACCCTGGACCCTTGGGGTAGCTTGGCTGCTGGTGGTTGGGGTGCACTTAATAATGGGTGATTAGAAGAGTGTAAGACAGGAAAGTAGGTGACTAGCTGGAGTGCTGGCAAATAATGGATGGTGTCCATGACAAAGACCATTTGGTTACAGTAGCAGTTTAAGTCTACATGAGTCTACAATTAAGTCTCTACTATTTAGACGATAGGCGTTGCATTACATATAGTTTAGCAGAAAAAGGCACAGTTTTGAAGTATATCACAGATTAGGCTTTTCCCAATAGCTGTGTATAGGCAATAGCAATGATGGTAGTAGTCATCTGAGTCTTTCTCAGTACACTTTACAGTCTTCCAAAGTAAACACAAGTGTGGTGGGGCCAAACAATATACCCTTTACACAGCAGTGAACTATTTTTCTAGGTTAAACAGGCCCACTGATACACCACACTGGACCAAAATAATTTGATTATTCAATTTTTAGAAGACCACTTTTCAGTGCAGATTTAGGGGGTCATGTCATAGAGGTTTCACAGTATAAGGTGCTAGTAATTGGGGTTTGCATGCTGTTTTCCCCTCTCAGTATATAATATGCTAAGATTTGGTCTCTAAAGGCTTATATTGATAAATATTGCTAAAAGTTGGCAGTGCTTAACCCTATCTAGGCTTGAGCGAATCAAGCAACGGATCATAGATCTGAAGTCAATTTGCTGACAAACTTTGTTTGCAACGCTGCATTAAAAAGTATGGGTTCCGTGTAGCAATTAAAAGTCGGCTTTGGTACTGAGGTACTAGCCAGTACCAAAGCTGACATCAGATTCCTAGTTTTAAAATGTTTTTAAATGCGCAGATAAGACCAAAGTCATTCACAGATGTCTCACGCAACTTCGAAGATGAGACAAAGTTTTGCTACATACAGCCCAAACATTTTAAAGCTGTATGGAAACAGCATTACAAACTAGGTTTTTTAACTAATCAACTTTGGATCTATGATCCGAAGCTCGATTCGTTCAAACCTAACCATATCCCACATTTCTTATGCATTGAAATTACCTTCTATGTTTCACAAATAGCCATGTAGTGCACTGCTCATAGTATGTGCTGACAGAGGCGTAGCTAAGGGCTCATGGGCCCTGGTGCAACAGTTCAGCTTGGGACCCCCTTTCCTCAGTACTTTGTGGCGAGGGGCAGGGAGGCACATAGCCTTCATGCTGCCTGAGGCAAAAATTGAGACGCCCCACCCCTAGCCAAATTGTTGACCTAACTCCTTCCCTACAGTCAGTGGTGTAATTGACCTGCATGCACTTTCTATAATACTGGTGTTTTCTTATGCGGCACAAGGGTCTTTGGGCCCCTCAGGTTCCTGGGCCCGGTAGCAACTGCTACCTCTGCACCCCCTGTAGCTATGCCCCGGTGTGCTGACAAATGCATTATTGCAGTAAAATGCGAGCACTTGTCCAAAGACATAACTTTTTTGCTTCTAGTCATCTCACTCACATTCTCTTAAATTTCACTTGAGTTTATGATGTCATTGTTTCACATATGTTAACTCATATAGCTTATTTGGCAGTAGCAAAACTCATGTATTCATTCAGTCTTATTTTTAGTATGTTACATCCAGAGACATCAAACATAATGGTGGGGTATATATAGTAATCCTTTACTTTAATTATTGTTAATTATTTGTGTTATTAGGCACTAGGTCTTACTCTCCTCAAGTTTTTTCATTCGTTCTTAATATTTCCTAATTGCTAGGTACCAATTTGTTATCCCATGAATCTGGACAGCATATGCAACTCAAAATTCAAAAAAAGTTGGGACACATATCAGAAAATGAGAGATTTAACAATTTCATGGAAAAAAATAGAAATAAAATCATCTAGAATTTTATTTCAGAAACACATCTTAAAATTGTTTGGACAGGGCCTTGTCTACTATTCAGCACCCGGGCTCTTCTTCTGTGAAGCCATGCTGTTGTAATACATGCACTATGTGGTTTAGCATTGCCTTATTGAAAGGACATGCCTTGATGGGAGCATATGTTGTTCTAAATCCTCTGTATACTGTTCAACATTGATAATGTCTTTCCAGATGTGTAAGGTGCCCACGCCATAGGCACTAATGTAACCTCATACCAGTAGCGGGGTTGCCCACCAGAATTGTACTCTTTTATGGACAAATTATCCCAAAATCATGGACGGCCAATATTTTTTACAGACAAATTAAAAAACCATAATGAATTATAAAGATTATAAGTAATACAAATCTGTAGCTCAGTATACTGATTGGAACTCATTACCACCATTTACTGTGAGCTGTAAAATTATAATAATCACCAAAATAATCTAGTAAAATAACACCAGCCTCCCAAAAAATCACAGACACATTTTTTTTTACAGACATGGGAAAAATGCCATCTAGACTATCCAGAAATTTCTGGGCGATTGGCAAGCCTGACCAGTAGAGATGATATGAAATGTTGAGCTGATAAGCTAGATAATTCCTCTCCTTTTGCGTTCAAAGAATTTCTAATTTTGATTCATCGGACCACAGAACAGTTTTCTATTTTAACTCATTAGATTTTAAATGAGCTTTGGCCTAGAGTAGACAGAGGCATTTCTGGATTGTGTTCTTTGCAAGCTAAAATTTGCATTTGCATTTGTGGATTGCATGATGAACTTTTTTCACAGACAATAATTACTGAGCCCTTCCAATGACTTTCAGTACAGAAAATTCCTGTTTTTAATGCAGCGCCACCCGAGGGTCCTTAGATCACAAGTAGAGATGAACAACTTTTTCTAAAATTGTATTTACCGATTCGCCCAATTTTTCAGGAAAAAGTTCCACCTGAATATATTCGCTGTGAATTACATTTAAAAAAATGGCTATTTCCTGGCTGTGAAGAGCCTTTATAGAGGTGTAGAACACTGTGTCTTGTAGTAACATGCATAGGGATTCTGCCTTGGGAGTTAAAAAAATACTGTGAGTCCATATGACATGCAGATGACAGGCGTCACCCTTAGAATCACTGCACACTTCACTTATTAGGGCAGTCACGGGGCCAAAATTTACCAAATAATTCAAGTCTGAATTCAACCTTACAGGTCGATGTTATTGCCAAGAAGAAGCACACTCCTTTTACACCGTCGCCAGCTGATTCCACATAGATGTCTACAGAACTTGTTCTATTAAATGCATATACAAGTAGAGCCCCCCGGACAGAGTGGAGAGGGTGTCAGCAGTAAGTTTGTGTTGACGTCACTGATTAATTTGTCCTTCCTTTTGATCCATCAGAACAATAACCCACAAAAAATGGATCCTGTCTATGGAGCATACGCCTTCACTCGGTCAGCATTTGCTCAATAATCCATCAGTATTGCTAATGCCCAAAAAAAAAAAACAAGAGTGGATCTAAAACAGAGTTGACATGTGAATGGAATTTTTGCATGTCTTCTTTGTTGTCAGCCAGGCCGAAATGCTAAATAGTGGCCCAGTCATGAAGTGGCCCAATGACAGAGTGGCACAATGACAGAGTCTGGAGGTGGCGACAGCAGCAACAGCATGAAGATAACACACAGCAGCAAGGTGACACAGTGTGGAGCGGGATCTTGACATAGGGGCCACTTATTATGGTGGATTTGGTGATCTCTGTAATCGGGACACCCCTTCGCTCAGTTTTCCTTCCTTTGAGGGATATCTGGCTATCACTGTGTTGAAGACCCATAACTGGGGCTCTACAGCTATTTTTGCATATTACTGTTTCCCAGGGAGCTTTGCACTTTGGATTGCTGTGTCGAGACTCTTAAATGAGGCCCCACAGTGTTTTCTGTAGCTGGTCTCCCTAAGATCAGCCATTGTTTTGTTTGAATAGTGTGGATATGGCAGCAGCAGAAACAGGATACCACAGATTGGCAAGGTGACATAGTGTGGAGATGGTGGCAGCAGCAACATCAGGATAGCACAGAGTGGCAAAGTGACATAGTGTGGAGATGGCAGCAGCAGCATCAAAATAACACAGAGTGCCAAGGTGACATAGTGTGGAGATGGAAGCAGAATCAGGATACCACCGAGTGGCAAGGTTACATAGTGTGGAGATGGCATTAGCATCAAAATACCACAGAGTGGCAAGGTGACATAGTGTGGAGATGGCAGCAGCATCAGGACACCACAGAGTGGCAAGGTTACATAGTGTGGAGATGGCAGCATCAGGATACCACACAGTGGCAAGGTGACATAATGTGTATATAGCAGCAGCAGCATTAGGATACCACGAAAGTGGCAAGGTGACATAGTGTGGATATGGCAGCAGCAGCATCAGGATACCACAGAGTGCCAAGGTGACCTAGTGTGGAGATGGCAGCAGCATCAGGATACCACAAAGTGGCAAGGTGACATAGTGTGGAGATGGCAGTAGCAGCAGCAGCATCAGGAGGCTACCACCGAGTGGCAAGGTGACATAGTGTAGAGATGGCAGCAGCAGCATCAGGAGACCACAAAGTGACCCGGTGACAGAGTGGGGCAGTGGGTGGCAATTCCAGTACCCGCTGAAGAAGGGTGAATGAAGGAGCACTTAGCATCAGACGGGTGATAGCTGAGTCAGGTAGCCAGAAGAAACCGGTCTCTTTTATCAAAGTGTTGGTGTGGAACCATGGATGATCTAGTCTGATGCATCAGGAATTGGTGGTTGTAAATCCTGGCTGATCCACACCTGATTCATCTTGACACAGTCCGTCTCTCCAAATTTTGGGTGGACAGGCGAGTTCTCCTTGGGGAAACTATGGCCCCCAGCCGCACTAAAAAAACGCACTGATGTTACACTACTGGATGGGCAGGAAAGATTTTCCAGGGCAAACTCTGCCACAAATCCAGTTTGGCTGCCCAGTAGACCAGAGGATCTTCAATGTGGGGTGGCAGGGTGCTGTCCAAGTATGTCACCACCTGCTGGTTCAGGTCCTGCTCCCGGTCTACCTGCTGCTGCTGGTGAGTAGTTTCTTCACTATGCAAATGAAGAAAGATGCTCATCAGCGACTGTAGACTTAAACTGCTGCTGATGGAGCTGGTACTGCTCCTGCCACCCCACCCCACCCCTCCCCAGCAGCCATGGCAGGAAAATGTGCGCAGAGGGCCCCCCCGGTCAGACGACCTGCGAGAGGATGGACTATGGCGCAGATAGGCAGCGGACAACTGACTACAGTTAGAAGAAGACTTCCAGTTAGAAGTAATTAACAGTCTGTCTGCTGCCCGAAGAATATTCAATAGAGATTTTTAAAAGTTAGCTAAAGGAAGAGATAATAAGGACAGGATGGCTATCTTGGGGCAGTTAGGGTGTAGATCCTCTTTTAATACTAGAATGTCTCTAATTATATTAAAAACCTTCTCCCAGTACGTTTTAATTTGAGGGCATGACCACCAAATGTGTAGAAAGGAACCTTTTCCTACGAGGCATCTCCAACATCTGTCAGAAGTGTTGCCGTACATCAAGCTCAATCTCACTGGGGTTAAATACCACCTGGTGAGAACTTTGTATGCGTTCTCTTGTATTGACACACATCTAGATGACAATCTAGGCACACACAATATCGTTTGCGTTTCTTTTTCTGTGAACTTTAGGTAAAGATCCCTTTCCCATTCCTTTTTGAAATATAAGGAGGAGGGGAGTTCCAATAGCAATAGGTTCTTACAGACTATGGAGATAGTCCTCGACTGATGTCCTTCTCAATGGTCTCTGGTCCAGGGGCCTGACCGCTGACAACACCAGCTCCCACGCCACTTTCCTCATCCACTTGACCACCTAGCAGAGGAATCGGCGGATGTCTCCTCCACATCTTGGCTGGCCAGTAGCTGCTGAATGTCCTCTAGTTCGTCCTCGCTGAAAAGTGGAGCCAAGCCCACAGCATATAATACTTCTCTGGCTGAGAGAACAGAAAAGGACAGAGGCAGGTTAAGGACTGGTGAGGGCACAGGGCCTGCTCCCGGGCCATTCCAACTAAGGGTTGTGTCTGAAGAAACCACTGACTGTTGGCTGGGGGTGTCTGATGTCACTTGGGATGAGGTGGATGACCGAGTTAACCAATCAAGAACCGCTGGGTTGCTGGTAAAGACATGACCGCTAGACAACACCGGGAGCTCCGGCCTCTTGTTGCAACTCCTGCTGCCATGCCCCCTTACTCTGCTGCAACCTCTGCCTGCACCAGAAACATTTATGACTCTGCCACTCCTCTATGCATGGCCTGGCACTTCTCTGTCTGACATATTTTTTACTGAACTAAATAAATTAAAAGCAAATTAAAACACCGCTAAAAGCGACTAAAATGTTTTTCTTTTTGTGCTGAAATAGGGCAATAAATGCTTTCAACACATATATCGTATTTTTCGCACTATAAGACGCACCGGCCCATAAGACGCACCTAGGTTTTTGGGGAGGAAAATAAGAAAAAAAATATTTTTAACTAAAAGGTGTGCTGTGTGTTTGGTGGGTTTGGAACTAATGGTGGTCTGTGGATGGCACCATTACTGGGGATCTGTGGATGACTGACACTGTTATGGGGGGATCTGTGGATGACAGACACTGTTATGGGGGGGATCTGTGGATGACAGACACTGTTATGGGGGGATCTGTGGATGACGGACACTTTTATGGGGGGCATCTGTGGATGACGGACACTGTTATGGGGGCATCTGTAGATGACGGACACTGTTATGGGGGCATCTGTGGATGACGGACACTGTTATGGGGGCATCTGTGGATGACAGACACTGTTATGGGGGGCATCTGTGGCTTGCACTGTTTCAGGGAGATCTGTGGCTGGCACTGTTACAGGGGGGGATCTGTGGCTGGCACTGTTACAGGGGGGATCTGTGGATGGCACTATTATGGGCTGGGGGGATCTGTGGGTGGCACTGTTATAACAGTGCCATCCACAGACCCCCCCAGCCCATAACAGTGCCATCCACAGACCCCCCCAGCCCACCATAACTGTGCCATCCAAAGATAGCGCCCATCACCCTTACATCCTAATCGCTTCTGTAGAATTCAGGCAGGCAGGCCGGGCGGCCGGCGCGTCTCTCACTGACGTCACTTGCCTGTGCCGCCTGCTTCATTCATAAAGTAGGCGGCGCAGGCACATGACAAGAGTTACGCTGCTGCCCGCCCGGCCTGAATTCTACAGATGCGATTAGGATGTAAGGTAGTAATAGGACTGAGGGGGCATGTTTAATAAGTATTACTTGGATATGACCTCTTATTTTAGTATACCGGAGCGGCGGGGCGGGGATACTACACTGACTGCAC
Source organism: Bufo gargarizans (assembly GCF_014858855.1). Lineage (NCBI taxonomy): Eukaryota > Metazoa > Chordata > Amphibia > Anura > Bufonidae > Bufo > Bufo gargarizans. The sequence goes on along the minus strand of NC_058085.1, from coordinate 192,281,778 downwards.
CACCCCGCCGCTATTGCCAGCCCCCAGATCCTCCTCCCAGTCCCTCCCCGAGTCCCCGCTCGCTCCTACATCACTGCCAGCGATGTAAAACGGCAAGCATTCGCCCCATAAGACGCAGGGGCATTTCTCCCCTGTTTTGGGGGAAGACAAAGTGCGTCTTATGGGGCGAAAAATACGGTAACTGCAGAAGTGAACTGAGAATATATTTTTCCTTTTTTACTGAAATAGACCACTAAACTCTTTCACCACAAATAAATGCAACAGTTAGATGCATATTTTTTTTTTTCCTTTTTGTACTGAAATAGAACACTAAACGCTTTCACCACATATAACTGCAGAAGTGAAATATGTATATATTTTTCATTTTGTACTGAAATAAGGCACTAAAGTTTTTACTAGTGATGGACGCACATCGTCCGGGAGGATTCACGAACGAGATCGCACGAACGTGATTGAATGTTCGCGAACCCCAAGTTTGCAGTGGGCCCCATTCAATTTAATCGTAGGCGAATCAGAAAAATCTTCAGGTCTTATTTGCAGGCACCAAATACTTACTAGGAGTGCACAAATATTCCCACAACATGGACAGTGACATACCAGAGGGGGATCAATGGCAAAAATTCCCACAAAAATATGTATTTTAATTAGGGGCCATATTTATGCATCTTAAAGTGAAACTGTCAAAAATGTGCCCTGCCTATAAACATTTTATTTTCAATCATGGGAGTACAGGCCCGTATAATAAATTTACTGTTGGCCAGTTAGATTAGAGGCCCCAAAAAATATTCATTCACCTTACAGAAAAGAACAAGTGATTATGTGGCTGGAGGTATATTAGGCAGTCATTGGATATCAATTTTACTGCAGCTCAGTGCAAATACATATGTTTAAATTAAATAAAAATATAAAATTGGATTAAAAACATGGCTAAAGGAATCCCCCCCCTCTTGAAAAACCCAAAATGATAATAGTTGAAATTCGATAACACGTGGTCGTCACATGTGTTGAATTCCTCTGAGGCCCCAAACATTAGGCATTCACTGGACAGAAAAGGCCTTTTATGCCGCTGTTTTTACATAAGACAGGGACCATTCTTTGTTCTGGGTGGCGGCAGATATGTGTGTGGGCTGGCATGAGGAAATTCAATTAAACATGGTCGTCATAGGTGTTGAATTCCTCCGAGATCTATGCCTCATTTATTTTTTTAAATGTTAGGTATTTCACACTGTTGTGAGCTAGGTGAGTGCGCTTATCTGTCACGATCCCCCCTGCTGTGCTGAAAGTACTTTCATACAGGACACTAGACGAGGGGCAAGCCAAGAGTTACATGGCAAATTGTGCCAGCTCTTGCCACAGATCAAGCCTGCACAGCCCTCTGTGATGGTGGTAACATGTCTGCCATTTTGTGTTTGTACAAGGGGTCTAAGTGCGTTGCCACCCAGTACTTGTCCTTGCCCTTTATGCTTTTTATATGGGGGTCCCTCTTCAAACACTGGAGCATGAAGGCCCCCATTTGCACTAAATTGGAAGCGGTGGAGCGGCCTGGCTCCTGCTCATCGCCCAGAATAATGTCATCCTCAGTCTCCTCCCCCCATCCAAGGACAACACCAGGTATCCCAGAAAAGTTTAAAGCCTGCTCTTCTTGCTCCTCCTCCTTCTACTCCCCCCAGGCACCATCCTTCTCTGACTCCACTGTAGACTCCTACTCTCAGATGGAGTAGCCCACCCTAAGAATTCATTCAGCATTGCGACTTCCTCAGCTTCCTGCTCCTTCTCCTCGACAGCTTAATCAACGACAAGACACAATGCACGCTCCAGAAAGAAGGCGTAAGGTACAATGTCACTGATGGCACCGTGGCTGTGATTGACCAACTTGGTGATCTTATGGTCGCGCATGAGCAGCCACTGGCGCGGTGAAAAAAAAAAAAAGCTCCCGGAACCTGTCCTGCCGCAGAGTTCGTACAGGTAGTCATTAATGGCACGTTTCTGCTGGAGCAGCCTACCAAGCATATGCAAGGTGGAGTTCCAGCACATCGGGCAGTCACAAATCAAATGTTCGATAGGCAAGTGGTGTCACTGCTGAACATCAGCAAGGTGAGCCATGGCCATATAAGATCTTCTAAAATGGCCAGAGATTTTCCTGGTCTGCCACAAGAAGTCCTGGACCCCAGGGTATTTGGCAACGAATCGCTGCATGACTAAGTTCATGATGTGTGTCATGCACAGCACTTGTGTCATTTTGCCCTGCTTCAGCGCGCTCAGCAGATTGGCACCGTTGTCGCACACCAATTTACCAACTGTCAAATTGAGCGGGGTTGGCCACTGATCGGCCTTTGAATGCAGAACTGAAAACAGTGCAGTATTGGTGTGGCTCTTGGCTTTTAGGCACAACAGCCACAGCACAGCATGGCAACATCTCACCTGACAAGTCGAATAGGTTCTGGGGAGCTTGTGGGTGGGTGCAGCAGAAGAGCCAGTAGCAGTGGAAAAGGAGGAGTCAGCCGAGGAGGAGACAGAGGATGGAGTAGGAGGAGGAGAAGAAGAGGCAGGCCTGCATGCAATCCGTGGTGGTAACGCCAAATCCACACGAGTGCCAAGGGTTACATGCTCGACAGCCATCAGAAGGTTCACCCAGTGGGCAGTAAAATGATGTACCTTCCCTGCCTATGTTTGCTAGACCACGTGTCTGTAGTCAGCTGTATCTTGGCACCAACACTGTGTGCCAGAGATACATTCACTTGCCGCTAAACATGGCCATATACAGGGAGTGCAGAATTATTAGGCAAATGAGTATTTTGACCACATCATCCTCTTTATGCATGTTGTCTTACTCCAAGCTGTATAGGCTCGAAAGCCTACTACCAATTAAGCATATTAGGTGATGTGCATCTCTGTAATGAGAAGGGGTGTGGTCTAATGACATCAACACCCTATATCAGGTGTGCATAATTATTAGGCAACTTCCTTTCCTTTGGCAAAATGGGTCAAAAGAAGGACTTGACAGGCTCAGAAAAGTCAAAAATAGTGAGATATCTTGCAGAGGGATGCAGCACTCTTAAAATTGCAAAGCTTCTGAAGCGTGATCATCGAACAATCAAGCGTTTCATTCAAAATAGTCAACAGGGTCGCAAGAAGCTTGTGGAAAAACCAAGGCGCAAAATAACTGCCCATGAACTGAGAAAAGTCAAGCGTGCAGCTGCCAAGATGCCACTTGCCACCAGTTTGGCCATATTTCAGAGCTGCAACATCACTGGAGTGCCCAAAAGCACAAGGTGTGCAATACTCAGAGACATGGCCAAGGTAAGAAAGGCTGAAAGACGACCACCACTGAACAAGACACACAAGCTGAAACGTCAAGACTGGGCCAAGAAATATCTCAAGACTGATTTTTCTAAGGTTTCATGGACTGATGAAATGAGAGTGAATCTTGATGGGCCAGATGGATGGGCCCGTGGCTGGATTGGTAAAGGGCAGAGAGCTCCAGTCCGACTCAGACGCCAGCAAGGTGGAGGTGGAATACTGGTTTGGGCTGGTATCATCAAAGATGAGCTTGTGGGGCCTTTTCGGGTTGAGGATGGAGTCAAGCTCAACTCCCAGTCCTACTGCCAGTTTCTGGAAGACACCTTCTTCAAGCAGTGGTACAGGAAGAAGTCTGCATCCTTCAAGAAAAACATGATTTTCTTGCAGGACAATGCTCCATCACACGCGTCCAAGTACTCCACAGCGTGGCTGGCAAGAAAGGGTATAAAAGAAGAAAATCTAATGACATGGCCTCCTTGTTCACCTGATCTGAACCCCATTGAGAACCTGTGGTCCATCATCAAATGTGAGATTTACAAGGAGGGAAAACAGTACACCTCTCTGAACAGTGTCTGGGAGGCTGTGGTTGCTGCTGCACGCAATGTTTATGGTGAACAGATCAAAACACTGACAGAATCCAGGCTTTTGAGTGTCCTTACAAAGAAAGGTGGCTATATTGGTCACTGATTTGTTTTTGTTTTGTTTTTGAATGTCAGAAATGTATATTTGTGAATGTTGAGATGTTATATTGGTTTCACTGGTAAAAATAAATTATTGAAATGGGTATATATTTGTTTTTTGTTAAGTTGCCTAATAATTATGCACAGTAATAGTCACCTGCACACACAGATATCCCCCTAAAATAGCTAAAACTAAAAACTACTTCCAAAAATATTCAGCTTTGATATTAATGAGTTTTTTGGGTTCATTGAGAACATGGTTGCTGTTCAATAATAAAATTAATCCTCAAAAATACAACTTGCCTAATAATTCTGCACTCCCTGTAGCTCTGGGATGCCCTTCTGGGAGAAATATTTCCTATTAGGGACCTTCCATTGCAGTGTGCCAATGGCCACAAATGTTATAAAGGTCTCCGAATCCACTAGTTTATATGGCAGTAGTTGGCGGGCTAGCAGTTTCGACAAGCGGCGGTCAGCCGTTGGGCAAGAGGGTTACCCGGCGTCATCAACTTTTTACATTCTAACATTTGGGCCACGGAAGCCTGCCTTTTGCCAGATGAACGCGACGACGGCACGGTGGAAGGTGGAGTGAAGGACAAATGGGAGGAGAGAGGAGAAAGAGAAGGAGAAGAAGCAGGATGTGGAGCATTGGGAGTGTGGCTTTGTGGATTCTGACTGTGTTGCTTCCACTGGGCTCGGTGATGGGAGGCCAGCTGCCTTCTTAAGGCAGTCATCCCTAGGTGAGTGTTGGGCTTGCCACGACTTATACATCGACAGCGCAGGCTGCAGATGGCAACACTATTGTCAGCAGCTGACACGTTAAAAAAAGCCCACACTGTCGAGCCATGTACTGGTGTCCTGGGAGTGCCAGATGTGACTGTACATGGTGGATGGCGCGCTCAAGCTCTATTTGCAGTCTGCTTTTTGCCTCCTGTGCACTGTGAGTTCTGCCTGCTTCTCCTCCTTATCTGTTGATCAGTCTCTCCCTCACCTCCTCTTCCTCTCTTGTGGGCACCCACGTGACGTCCATCGACATGTCATCATCGTCACCTTCACCACCACTGACATTAGAGATCTCTGAGTAGGCAGCAACAGCAGGGACCACCCTCCTTGTGCTGATCTGGGTACTGTCATCAGATCGCTGGGTGGTGGCCGTTGTTGCCTCCTCATCTGATGCCAAGAATGGCATCAATAAGGTCTGGAAATGGATGGTAAAATAATTCCTATGACTCGAGTGGTGGTAGTAGTGGTGGTGTCTTTGGGGGTGCACACAGCAGAGAGTGAGGAGGGCGCTGATACAGAGGATGAGGAGGGTGCAGAAGCGGAAGGCTGAGTGAGCAACTCAACCAACTCTGGTGCGTCCTTTGATGTAATCGCACGCACCTTCTCCAAGTTCCCACTTACGGTGTGGAAGCTGGTGTATCGCAGGCCTCAATCAATATTTAGTGGAAGCCGGTATATTAATACCCTGTATCAGTATTTTTTGGAAACAGGTATTTAGAACCCAATAATGAGTATTTGCTGGAATCTGGTAAATCAAACTCCTTAATCAATATTTGGTGGAAACCGGTGTATTGCAGGCCTCAATCAATATTTGGTGGAAGCCGGTATATCAATCCCCTGTATCAGTATATTGTGGAAACACGTATATAGAACCCAATAATGAGTATTTGCTGTTAGCTGGTATATCAAACCCCTTAATCAATATTTGTGGGAAGTTGGTGTATCACAGGGCTCAATCAATATTTGGTGAAAGCCGGTATATCAATACCCTCTATCAGTATTTTGTGTAAACAGGTATATAGAACCCAATAATGAGCATTTTCTGGAAGCTGCTATATCAAACTACTTAATCAATATTTTGTAGAAGCTGGTGTATCACACCCCTCAATAACTATTTTGTAGAAGCTGGTGTATCACACCCCTCAATAAGTATTTTGTGGAAGCAGGTATATTGCACCCAGTAATCAGTTTATTGGGGGGCAACAGGTATATCACACCAGTTGCAATTACTTATTCCAATAGCGTTTGTCCCTCTATCTAGCTGCAGTATTGCAGCAGAACTGCACACAACTGCTGCACAATACAAATGCACTATAACACCCCTCTATATGTCACATGTATCGATAGCACACCCATACCAGTCCTTAAAATGACTTTTGTGGCCCTATTAGCTAGCGTTTGGTGTCCCTAACAGCCTGTCCTTGATCCACACACTAACCTCTCCCTACACTGGCAAAATACAGAATGTAAAATGCCTGCCAGATCGAGTTTATTTATAGGGTAGGGGGTGTGTCCATGTGCTGAAAGTCTCAATTTGCTATCCTGTCCCACCTGATGCATGTGTCATGGGTTAAAGTTCTGCACAATGTAAAGAATATGGCGGCAGCAGAATCGCCATATGGTCGCTTGTTAGGCGAACAGCGAATGAGCAAAGTTTGCCGCGAAACGAACGCAGCGCGAACCGCAAGGCCATATCTACCTTTCACCACAAATAAATGCAACAGTGAAGTGTGTATATTTTTTTTAACTTTTTGTACTGAAATAAGACGATGAACACTTTCACCACATATAACTGCAGAAGTGAAATGCGCATATATTTTTCCTTTTTGTACTGAAATAGGCCACTAATCTCTTTCACCACAAATAAATGCAATAGTGTATTGTGTATATTTTTTTTTTTTTCATTTTTCCACAGATATAAGCCTTTTCAACATAAGACTTTTCAACATAGCACTTGCACCCCAATAACAAGAACAAATTTCTGGAATGTCAGAGCTGTATAATGGCTATTTGGATCCCCAAATAATGTTTCCCTGTACTTGTAAAGCGCTTTTTGTTTTCACAATGAGCTTTTTCTAGCACTGTCCCTAGTGCCTTCTGATGTCTCTCCCTGCACTAAGATGCTGTGAAATTATTCCTCCCTATCCTTTCCCTGCACTTATTAATAGTTTTTTTTTTCAGTTTTTAGTTTTTTTTTTCATAACAAGGTTTTTCCTATTGCTGGAAAATGTCTGACTCTAAGATAGCCGTCGTATTTATAGGGCTGTGACATCACAGGACTGGCTGCTGATTGGCTCAATGCATGGCAATATGGGTCAGCCCCCCTTTCCAGAGTTCCTTGCCTCATGTCCTCACACGTGTAGCCACCATTGTAGCCACCATTTTAGGAAATGCGAGGAAATTTGCATTTGTTGCAAACAGAATTTTTCCTGAAAATCTCTAATCACAAGCATCCAATATTGCTCCTTATCACATAGATTTTTCTAGATTATTTTGATGATATTATGTACAGTAGATGGTAAGATATTCAAAGTCTTGGCAATATTACGTTGAACAACATTTTTCAGAAATTGTTGCACAATATTTACTGTATAAATGCGATTTATTAAATAGTGACATGTCTTGCATCCAACATCTGATATGTGTTCTATTTTAAATAAAACACATGTATAAGAGATTTGCAAATTGTAGCATTTTGTTTTTATTTACATTTATACACTGCACAGCATCCCAAACCATTTTGGAACTGGTGTTGTACTTGATGTGTCTTCCAAGCTTCTTCTCATTGTCCTTTTGCCTTCAAGAAATCCTTTAAAAAATCTCACATTACTCAGTCAGGTAACATGATAGACCCACTGACTCTTTGTTAAGAAGATGTGGATACCATTTTGGAACTGGTGTTGTACTTGATGTGTCTTCCAAGCTTCTTCTCATCGTCCTTTTGCCTTCAAGAAATCCTTTAAAAAATCTCACATTACTCAGTCAGGTAACATGATAGACCCACTGACTCTTTGTTAAGAAGATGTGGATACACTGTGTCTACTAAACAGACTTGGCTTGGGTCTACTGGAAAGGGCATTATCTATGCCAGCAACCTGGTTTTCACTCTTTATCCCTATACAAGGATCTCAACTTTGCTGCAGGGCAACCACCATGCCACTACTTCTTGAAATAGTCTGTGTTCAACAGACTGCTGACCCACAGGGTTCTAGACATACAGTAACAGTGCAAAACACTGAGGGGCAGTCAAAACTGTAGTCATGGACAAGCCTATGTCAAAGCAGGCAGAGTTCATGCAAACTATAGTCAGTTCAAGGGGTCAGAGAAGGAAAATCAGGATCAATAAGGAGACCAAGTAAAGGTCAGGTAAGGCAGTGAAGGGTCAAATCCAGAGATGGGCAGGAGTAAAGCAAAATAAGACAAGTAGGGAACCTTACCAGCAGTGGCGTAGCTATAGGGGTCGCAGCGGTCGCACTTGCGACCGGGCCCCTAAGTCAGGGGGGCCCACAGGGCCCCCCAGGAGAGACAGAGTAAAGCCCTGACTCATGGAGTGCTCGCCTCTGACGGGGCCCGGCATGAAGTACAGTGACAATGCCGGGCCCCATCTGAGCACTCTTCAAACAAGTAGTGTACTGTATAATATGAGCGGGGGGGGGGAGGTTGGGGCAGAGGCAAAGGGGGGCGCGCACAACCACACAGACACCCGGCAGTTCTTGTCACTGCCGGCCGGGCTGTATCCAGAGTGAAGCAGGGCTCCAGCGCTCCCCCTGCTGGCCGCACATCGTGCTGCTGGCTGTGGGAGGAGCGCTTAAAGACCGGGAATAAGTGTGGGAGCACGTCATCAAGGACTCAGGTAAGCATGTGGTTTTTTCCCCCTAAAGCTGCAGACTGGGGGAGGGGGGAAGGAAGGCACAGATGATGATGCCCCCTGTGCAGTGTGTGGTTCCCTCCCTAGTACTGATGATGATGAGGATGGTGCCCCCTGTGCAGTGTGTGACTCCCTTTCTGGCACTGATGATGGTGGGCTTCTCTAATCTGGCATAACTACTGTTAGGGGGCACATATCTGGGCATCGCTACTATGAAGGGACACACATCTGGTATAACTACTGTAAGGGGCACATATCTGGGCATAACTACTGTAAGGGGGCACATATCTGGCTACAACTACTGTGAGGGGGCACATATCTGGGCATCGCTACTATAAAGGGACACATATCTGGCTACAACTACTGTGAGGGGCACATATCTGGGCATCGCTACTATAAAGGGACACATATCTGGTATAACTACTGTGAAGGGCACATATCTGGGCATAACTACTGTGAGGGGGCACATATCTGGGCATAACTACTGTGAGGGGGCACATATCTGGGCATCGCTACTATGAAGGGACACATATCGGAATATCTTCAGTGAGGGGGCACATATCTGGCTACAACTACTGTGAGGGGGCACATATTTGGGCATCGCTACTATGAAGGAACACACATCTGGTATAACTACTGTGAGGGGAACATATCTGGGCATAACTACTGTGAGGGGGCACATATCTGGGCATAACTACTGTGAGGGGGCACATATCTGGGCATAACTACTGTGAGGGGGCACATATCTGGGCATCGCTACTGTGAAGGGGCACATATCTGGTATAACTACTGTGAGGGGGGCACATATCTGGATATAACTACTGTGAGGGGGGCACATATCTGGGCATAACTACTGTGACAGGAACAAAGGTGGGCATAACTGCTGTGAGGGGCCACAAGAAGGACATAACTTTTGTGAAGGGGCCACAATGTGGGCATTAGTACTGTGTAGCAGCATTTAGGGGAAATGTCCTAGATTACCCTGCTATACATTGGCATGGCTCAGTCTTACAGGACCAGCACAGCGCCCCCTGCTGGTGATTTCACAGGGGCAGTTACCATCCCTTCCTTATGTGATTATTCTTTTTTTCTCTATCACCGCAGGGACCTTGTTTTGGATCCAGTGGACATCACGCCGACGCCAGCGACACCCTGGATGAGGTAGGAGCAGATTTTATTAGGACTGGGTGAGTGTAGCCATGCATTGGGCTTAGTGTAAAAAAAATTGCAGCCTCTTTGTAAAAATTGGGGGGGGGGGGGCCCGATTCAAGTTTTGCACTGGGGCCCATAACAGTCTAGTTACGCCCCTGCTTACCAGTAAACTAATACTTCACACATACCAGGAGCACAGCTGCGGGAGGGAAAGGTAAGTATTCTCTTCTTCCCAAAAAGCACTCTCTCCCCTCTGCAGAACCTCCATCGCCATCAATGATTTTATACAGATATCCCACAGCATATTATCAAAATCATACATTCCTAAAATAATTCATGGTTTTGATAAGACACCAATGACTGCATATAACGTATTAAAGCTGGACCACCAATGATTTTTAGCGAGTCACAGCACAGACACCATTAGCAAGTGCTATTAGCCATGTCAATCAGAGGGGTGGGGGAGTGTAATGAGTACTAAGGGAGTAGTTATAGTGCTACTTGAAGCGCTACAGCCCACATCTGCTTCAACTGCCTGATTTGCATAAAGATAAATATTTTCATATGTTCACAGAGCTGGGAGCTACAATGATAAATTATGATACTGTTTTAATCAGCATGATCAACCCTAAAAGACAATATGCAGACAGAGCCTCTTTAATTATTGTTATTAGACTGTCAGATTGACTAAAGTCTGCAACTTCAAAGCCTTCAAAATATAAAACATGTCCTCAAGCTTCATTCTTTTTAAATACTGTTATTCTCATTGGTAAAAATACTATGGGTGAAATGTGTTATTTTGGCTTGAGTCTGCATTGGCATACTTTTCTTCAAATGTATCAAATGGTGCATGCTGTTTAATAAATTTGGTATCTCTGGAGTAACTTTGTGGCTCTTTAAAAAAAAAATAAGTCACAGTGATAAATCTAAAATAAAACTCATTAACATATCTAACCACAAACACTTTTCCACCTGCTTTCCAAAAAAAGAAAAAAGTAATCCCAAAAATATTGAAAAAAATAAATAAATATATATATATATATATATATATATATATGTATATATATATATATATATATATATATATATATCAAGAGCTGAATATAAAACAAATGCTGGACTATGATTGGTTACTGTGGGCAACAAAGAACGTTTTCATTTTAGGCAGTTTAATCAATCTCCCCCATAAAATAAACATATTAAAGTAATTACTTAAGTCATATTTATTGAAGGCCTTGATACTTTTACCAACACAACAGCCTATTTGGCTGATTCATTAAAGTTTCCTTTACCAGATGCAGCGCCACTGATTAGATTAACGTTAGAAAAAGAACATATGTTGAAAAAGAAAAAAAGTTGAGTATGGACTTGGGAAATTGGTATTCTGATATTTTGACTTTATAGACCAAAGTACATTCTACTGCCATGTTCTACCTTTCAGAATCATAGACAGCGACATTTTCCCAGAGTCTGCATGCAGTAGCAGAAGTGTTAGCAGATTGTCATTGTAGAGTATACACATAATTTCATTTAGGAGAGGTATTTTTAATTACCTTGGTGGTCCAGAAGAAATCAAGCTTCATAAAAGCAACGAGCCATTAATTTTAATTGTATTGAGTTACAATTTATTTCCAAAGACAAAAATCAGCAATTAAGAGCTCAGAATGTGAGAAAAACAATCTTTTTCAATTCCTTTACAGTTCTCCTGGCACGTCTTTGTATTACTTTCTGATTGAATTCTGCGCACATTTTGTTAGGTGAATCTTTACTTTAAGTTGCCTATTATCTTGACAGCCAAACTGCAGTTTAAAATCACCCCACCTTACCCTACAATTTTCTCTACAATGAGGTTTTGCCTTTAATAGCGCTAATGAGCTTCAATTCTGTGAATGAAAATGCCGCAATCAAATCAATGACTAACAGTATCATTGTTTTCAAAAGTGAGCCCCAGCTTACAATGACATGATTGGAAAATTGGCCACAGACAAGCCATAGGGATTTCCTACCGGACATATACATGGAATAAGATTTGCAAGAATAACATGGTTAAATGAAATTAGCACTTAAAATGCTAATGTTAGATTTAAATTATGCCACACTGAGTATGTCATTCCAGCCAAGCCTATTAGTGTCAGGAATGGAATGGGAAAGGACATAAAGACCACATTAGTACAATGTAAAATGAATAGTGTTGAGCAAACCTGAACAGCAAAGTTCGTGTTCGTACTGAACTTAGCAGAAAAAGTTTGAGTTTGGTGTTCGGGCATTTAATAAAGCTTGTTGAAAGGCTGCAGGGCAGCAAATCAACAAGCTTTTAAGCTGTGGGTACTTAGAAGCCATCACAGCCATGCCTAGTAATGGCATGGCTATGATTGGCTGGTGCATCATGTTACCCAGCCTCTAAAGAAGTACCGTCCATCAACTCTGAGTAGTGCAAGGACAGGAAGCAGGCAGCTGAAGTGAATGAGAGTGTTAGGAATTTCATAAGGCTATTTATTCTGTGGGTAACCTATAGTGATTTTTTTGGGGGTGCTATGCACCATCTTTGCACCCCTGACAAAGAAATGTAATAATTAAAGGGAGTCTGTCACCACATTTGAAAATTATAGACCGCTTACATAGCGTTCTGGCATAATTTTAGATTAATTAAATGGTAACTTTGCTGCGTTCTACTGCGGTTCATCTGCGGCAAAAATGGGCTTTAATTCATATGTAAATGAGGGCTTTTCAAGACCCCAGGGGCGGCGTTAACTTCTTTGGAGCCCAGGCTGCTCATCCTATTTGGTTAATATCCTCACCCCAGCCTCTGCCTGCCATTCTCTTCCATTGAGTCCTCCTCCTCTCCCAGCAAAATCCCGCGCCTGCGCTCTGTCTCGCTTGGCCGGGGCATGCACACTGCGATACTCACTGTGGGCACGGCATCGCTGTAGCTACTGCGCATGCTACAGCCAAGCCATGCCCACAGTGGGCATCGCAGTGCGCATGCCCCAGCCAAGCGAGGCAGAGTTTTTTTCGTGTGAGGTACACCTGCACTGCATCCGTGACAGTGAAATTAATATAGTTAATCCATCTGCTACTTCAGTGCTTGACATATACCCATTTTTGGTGTGAGGTACTCCTGCACTGCATCTGTCACAGGGAAATTAATATAGTTAATCCGTCTGCTACTTCAGTGTTTGACATATACCCATTTTTGGTGAGAGGTACACCTGCACTGCATCTGTCACAGGGAAATTAATATAGTTAATCCGTCTGCTACTTCAGTGCTTGACATATACCCATTTTTGGTGAGAGGTACTCCTGCACTGCATCTGTCACAGGGAAATTAATATAGTTAATCCGTCTGCTACTTCAGTGCTTGACATATACCCATTTTTGGTGTGAGGTACACCTGCACTGCATCTGTGACAGGGAAATTAATATAGTTAATCTATCTGTTAGTTTGGTGGGTGACATATTCCCATTTTTTCTTTGAGGTACACCAGCACTGCATTCGTGACAGGGAAACTAATATAGTTAATTCGTCTGTTAGTTCGGTGGGAGGACATATACCAATTTTTTGTGTGAGGTACACCTGCACTACGTCTGTGACATGGAAATTAATGTAGTTAATCCATCTGTTAGATCGGTGGATTGCCCATTTTTTGTGTGAAGTACACCTGCACTGCATATGTGACAGATAGTATTGAGCGAGTATGCTCGGCTGAACACCAGTTCGGCTTGAGTATCATGATGCTCTGCACATCGCAGTGTTCATCCGATTACCGTGTGTGCTTGACTGCGATGCTCGCGTCTCCTCCCCGCATGTTTTTTGCCTGCTACGCAGCCAATACACGTACAGGTAAGTGCTGCCACTCACTGTATTTCCATAGCCATGTTGGTTACTGGCATTACAATGATTGGCTTGCCGGATCGCGTCATCAGGTGCTATAAAGCACTCGATGACATGTGATTCGGCTCAGTCTTAGTCAGGGAGATCTGTGCTGTAGAAAGGACAAATAATGAAGGGAATTGTATTTCATTATTTTGCTAGGCAGGGTTGTTGTTAGAGACCCAAAAGTTTTTTAAAGGGGTTTTCCCATCTTAATGATCACTGTTAAATCTGTTAATGATTTTACAGTGATCATTTTTCTAAATATATTTAATTAACTAATTCCCACCCCTTAGAAGAAAATTAACATATGCTATCATCCGTCTCCCCTGGTTATGGCCACTGCTCTTCTCCAGGATTGCGGTGGCTGCGCTTGCGCAGACGACTTCTTCTTTTCTCCTGGCCGGCCGCGCGCAGTCCCGAAAGCGCACGCCGACGCCTCGCATGCGCTATGGTGATTTCTTCCTGGCCAGTATAGCATACTTGCCAGGAAGAAGTCACCAGGACGCATGCGCGGCGGCGTGCATGTTCAGTCCAGCGAGCGGCCGGGCCGGGAGAAGACTTCAATCAAGATGGAGCCCGCCCCCTGCCGAAACCAGGAAGTGGACAGCGCACCGGGAGTAGGTAAGTATGAAAAAGCATGATGGGAATAACCCATTAAGGACTATTGTTGTTATCTGGCAGCAATATATATTATTAGCGCAACCTGAGCTAAATTGTGTGCAATTGTTAGAGACCCAAAAGTCCTTTTAAGGACTATTGTTGTATCTGGCAGCAATATGTATTTTTAGCGAAACCTGCACTAATAGTTTGCAGTTGTTTGGCTGCTGCAGACAGCGACATTATCTGAGCCACATGTCCTGTGTAACGTGTGCGCAGCCTAAAAATATCTGTGACATCCAGTGTACTTTTTCCGTAGACGCTGTCCGCTGCGGACAGTTAAATTACCTGTGCTACATCTTCTGCATAACGTTTCCGCATATATCTGTGACATTGATTGTAATTTTTTCTTAGCCGCTGGTGACAGCAGCGCCATTGCCTGTGCTACCTCTGCTGTATAACATTTCCGCATCCCAAATATCTGTGACATTGACTATTTTTTCTTAGCCGCTGTTGACAGCAGCGCCATTACCTGTGGTACCTCTCCTGTATAACCTTTCCGCATACCAAATATCTGTGACATTGACTGTAATTTATTTGCGCATACACTTTAAAAAACTGTGCTACAAGAGGTGTGACATACTTGCAAGCATATATACCATTTAATATGATGAAGGCGAGCAGTAAGGGACGGGGAAATTGCGGTGCTGCTGGCAAAGCACAAGAAACACACTCATCCACGATACCTAGCTTCATGTCCCAGTTTGCAGGGTGCCACAGGACGCCAGTCTCGAAGTCAGACCAGAGCAAGCAGGTGGTCGGTTGGATTGTAGCAGATAATGCTTCCAGTCGGTTAAGCACCAACTTGTCTTTCGCAAAGTCCAGTCTCAGTAGCCAAGAGTCTCATCAACAGAATCCTTGCCCTGATTCTCCTTTCTCGCACCATGGAGAGTTTTTGCAAACAAGTGATCCCACACTTGGATATTCTTAGGAGCTCTTTTCAGCACCATTCCTTAATTTGGGCCTCTAGCCAAACCTGTTTGAAGAGGGACATGAGGAGATGTTGCACCCTGATTCCCAAACTCTTGAGCATCCACAGTCAGAGAAAGATGGCGGTGGGGAATGGCAATTAGTGTTTCATGAGGTGGATGATGATGTTGAGACACAGTTGTCAATAAGTCAATGGCAATTAGTGTCTCAAGAGGTTGATGAGGATGAGATACAGTGGTCAATAATTGAGGTTGTTGCTAGGTCAACAATTTAGGAGGATGACCAGAGTGAGGAAATGGAAGAGAAGGTGGAGGACGATAAAATCACTGACCCAACCTGGTAAGGTGGCAAGCAGAGCGAGGACAGCAGTACAGAGGGGGAGGTATTCGCAGCACCGCATCAATCTGGAAGAAGCAGTGGGGTGGCAAAAGGGAGATGGTGGGCCACACCTAACAGGCCCGCAACTGTTCCCGGAGCACCCCGTTGCGGAAATCTCCCTTGCCAACGGGGTAGGTGTTCCGCAGTCTGGCGCTTTTTGATGAAAGTGCGGACAATAAAAGAATTGTCATTTGCAACCTGTGCCGTACCAAAATGAGCAGGGGTGTAAACACTAGCAACCTCACCACCACCAGCATGATTCACCACATGGCATCAAAGCACCCTAATAGGTGGGCCGAACGCCTGGGTCCACAATCACTGTCTGCGGGTCACATCACTTCCTCCTCTTCCCCTGTGTTACGTGCTGGCAAATTCCCTGTCCTAGACGCAGGTCCAGATGCCTCCCACCCTGCACCGGGACTTTTGCAAGCACCATCAGCTAGCACATCCACTTCTGTGTCCCAGTGCAGCGTACAGATGTCCATACCCCAGGCCTTTGAACGAAAGCGCAAATATCCAGCCACGTACCCACAGGCCATAGCACTAAATCCGCACCTTTCCAAATTGCTGGCCCTGGTAATGTAACCATTTAGGCTTGTGTACACTGAGGCTTTCCGCAGCCTGATGGTGGCGGCTGTCCCTTGTTACTCAGTCCCCAGCTGCCACTATTATTCCCAGTGTAGCGTCCCCGCCTTACACCAGCATGTGTCCCAAAACATCACCCATAGCCCTGACCAACGCATTTATTGGGAAGGTCCACTTAACGACTGACATATGGACAAGTCGTTTTGGCCAGGGATGCTACATTTCCCTGATAGCACACTGGGTGAACGTTGTGGAGGCCGGGAGCAAGTCGTATCCTGGCAAGGCACAGGTGCTACCGATGGCAAGGATTGCAGGCCCTACTTCCATCAGGATTTCCACCACCACCTACAACTCCCCCTTCTCCTCCTCCACCTACTCCTCCACTTCCACCTCTGAATTGTCATCTTGCAACACCAGTCAGCCATCAGTCAGTAGCTGGATGCAGTGTAGCACTGCAGTGGGGAAGCTGCAACAGGCAGTGCTGAAACGTCTTTGCTTAGGTGACAGCAAACCGCCGCAGAGCTGTGGCAGGGTATTAGGTACCAGACTGAGCTGTGGCTCTCGCCACTAGACCTACAACCAGGCATGGTTGTGTGTGATAATGGTTGTAACTTGGTGGTGGCATCCAAAGTCAGAGGAAGATGGTGGTGGGGAATGGCAATTAGTGTTTCATGAGGTGGATGATGATGATGAGACACAGATGCAGTGTAGCACTGCAGTGGGGAAGCTGCAACAGGCCATCCTGAAACGTCTTTTCTTAGGTGACAAACAGCAAACCGCCGCAGAGCTGTGGCAGGGTATTAGGGACCAGACTGAGCTGTGGCTCTTGCCACTAGACCTACAACCAGGCATGGCCTACGTGTTAAACTTCATGGTTCAGCGGCTTCTCAAAACCTACCCCAATTTGCCTAAGCTACTGGTGAAGGTGCGCCACGTGTGTGCCCATTTCTGAAAGTCATCTACAGCTGTCGCCGGTCTAGCAGCACTGCATCAGCGTTTGCAATTGCCAGCTCACCGACTGTTGTGCGACGTGAGCAAGTGCTAGAACTCCAAGTTCCACATGTTAGCCAGGCTTTCTGAGCAGCAGAGTTCAGTAGTGAAATACAAGCTGCAACATGGTCATCACCTTTCCAGTCAGCTTCCGCTCTTCACAAGCAACGAATGGGCATGGATGTCTGACCTCTGTGAGGTTTTACGCAACTTTGAGGAATCAACACAGATGTTGAGCAGCGATGCCGTTATTATCAGTGTAACCATCCCACTTCTGTGTCTACTGAAATGCTCGCTGCTCACAATAAAGGCAGACGCTTTGCATGTGGAAGTGGTGGAAATGGGGGAAGACAGTACACAGGGTGATATCCAGACCACCCTCAGTTCGTCCTCTGAGCGCAAATTGGATGATGATGATGAGGAGGAGGAGCAGGAGACAGTTGCCTCAGCTACAGAGGGTAGTACCCATAGCAGGTTTATTCCATCTGTTCAGCGTGGATGGGCCGAAGAGGAGTAAGAGGATGAGGAAATTGAGAGTCATCCTCCTGATGAGGACAGCAAAACCTTGTCTGTTGGGACTCTGGCACACATGGCTTTATGTTAGGCTGCCTTTCCAGTGACCCTCGCATTATACCCATTTTGGCCAACACCGATTACCGATTTTTCACCCTTCTCGACTCCCGCTACAAAGAGAACTTCTCATCTCTCATTCCTGTGGTGGAGAGGACTAGCAAAATGGTGCAATACTAAAAGGTCCTTGTGGAAAAATTGCTCCAAAAATTTCCAGCTGACAATGCTGGCGACAGAGTCCTTCGGCAACAGAGGAGGGGAGACGAGGGGAACACACAGCAGTTCTAACAGAGGCAAGGCAACACTCTCCAAGGCCTGATACACTTTCATGACACACCGCCAGCACCCTCACCCTGATGCATGGCCTACTGTCATAAGGAGGGAAACATTTTAGAAGATGGTGAAGGAGTATGTAGCAGACCATAACTGCATCCTCAATGAACGCTCTGTGGCTTACAAATATTGGGTGTCCAAGCTGGACACGTGGCACAAACTGGCGCTCTATGCCTTGGAGGTGCTGGCCTGCCCTGCCGCCAGCGTTGTTTCAGAGCAGGTATTTAGTGCTGCTGGGGGCATAATAACTGATAAGTGCATCGCCTGTCAACTGAAAATGCTAACCGGTTGATTCTTATCAAAATGAACATGGCCTGGATTGCCCTTGACTTCTCTACTGCACCAGAGGAAAGCGGCTAAACATAAAGGCACTTTAAATGTGGCTTTTATGGTGCATTGAATACACTGTATTCCCATGCACCTCTTTCACCACTAAAAAGGGTATATGTTTCAATCTTCTTTTTCTCATCCTCCTCCTCCATTATATCAACATGCTTATTAGCCTGCTCTCGCTCCTCATGTTTTAGAGGGTCAGCTGAGCAGCAGGCTCTCAACCATAATGTTTTAGATGGTCAGCTAAGCAGCAGGCCCTCGCCAATAATGTTTTAGAAGGTCAGCTCAGCAGCAGGCCCTTTCCCATAATTTTTTTTATGGTCAGATTATTAGCAGGCCCTCGCCCCTAATGTTTTAGATGGCCAGATCAGCAGCAGGCCCTCGCCATTAATGTTTTAGAAGGTCAGCTCAGCAGCAGGCCCTTGCCCATAATTTTTGTCCATGGTCAGATCAGCAGCAGGCCCTCACCACTTATGTGTTAGAGGGTTACCAGCATGCTCTTTCTCCTAATGTATTTGAGGGTCACCAGAAGGCCATCAATCATCATTTTTCAAGGTTGTGTCTGATGCCCTCCTTTATGTGTAATAAAGGGTGTATTGGAGTGCCAGTTCCTTGCAATTTTTGGCAGCCTTTTCACTTAGTGCATAGGCTTTATGAGTGTAGGAGTCCCACTACCTGAATGTGAATGTGAATGAGGCCCTCCTTTATGTGATGATACAGGTTGTATCGGAGTTCCTCTTCCTTGCACTTTATATACAAGTAAATATACATAAAATAATGTTTCCTAACAATTTTTCCTCTAAAATCGATTTTATCTTCGGTTATGTGCGTATTATTGTCAGTCTGTAAAGGCTTCTTAGCAACTGCCACAAACACCACACACTGTAACGACATGCAGGACAGCAGCAGCCTCCGAGCAGCACCCTTATTACTTCATAGACGCCCTGCCTGTGTCACAACTTGCACGCTTCTCATTTAGGAGATTCAAATCCAACAAATCCCAGGCATAGTCATCTGTATTGCCTGGGATTTGTTGGACATATGGGTGACATATACCCATTTTTTATGTGAAGTACACATGCACTGCATACGTGACAAGAAAATGAATATAGTTAATTTGTCTGTTAGTTCGGTGGTTGACCTGAAAGCATGAGCAGAGCATCAAATAAGGGGCGTGGCCCTGGTCGTGTTTCTGCTGGTGTTGGTGGAGCTCCTGTTGAAGGGAGAGGACGTTGTGTATCGGTGCCAGTTACACGCCCAAATGAAACACCTTGCTCAGGTTCACTTAGGGGATAAAACGTTCAGCGTTATTTTGTAAACCCGAATACCGGTGTGCAAATGGTGAGGCCAGAACAAGTAGAGGCTGTAGTAGATTGGGTGGCTGATAGTGCCTCCAGTACCTTCACAATGTCTCCCAGCCAGTCCCCTGCTTAAATTGAAGAGTGGGCACCTGCAGCTTATGAGCATTTGTCTTTCACCTCACCCCCTTGCAAATCAGCCAAGCAGTCTGAGCCCCAAGTCATGCAACAGTTGCTTATGCTTTTGATGACTCTGCTGGCAGGGTTTCCATGGGCCATCCACCTAGCCCTGCCCCAGAAATGGAAGATATTAAGTGCACTGATGGCCAATCACTTATGTATCAGGATGTGGACGTAGGAGGACCACCGCAGCACATTTCTGATGATGACGAAGCACAAGTGCCAACTGCTGCGGCTTTCTGCAGTGTGCAGACCAGCAAGGAGGGCAGGGGTGAAGAGTGGGTGGAAGATGATGTGGTGGATGATGAGGTACTATGCCCCACATGGAATTAAGGTCATGCAAGTGACGTGTGCAGTTTGTTGGAAGAGGTGGTGGTCACACAGTGCCAGCCGCACAGCAAAAGAGGGAGCATGGTTCAAAAGCAGAGTGGCCGTCTCCTAGCCAGTATGCCTGCTACTGTCCACCACACCGAGAAACTGAGCACACCAAATACAGCTCCAAGGAGTTCCCTGGCATGGCAGTTTTTCAGACAATGTGCTGATGACAAGACGCAAGTCTGTGCAATCGGAACCTGAAGCGAGGCATAAATGTTCTAAACCTGAGCACCACCTGCATGACCAGGCATATAAATGCAAAGCAGGCGCTGCAGTGGAGTACACACCTCAGAAACCACAAATATCTCAGGCTCCTACTGCGTTCTCTTCTGATGCAGTCTCGGCCTCTTCCTCCCCCTCTGCAGTGACAGTGGCACCTGTCACCTTATAAACAGAGGATGTGGCAGCAACACCACCACCTCCACCATCGTCACCAAGCATGTCCACACTGTCCTATGGAAGCGTTCAGCTGTTTATCCCCCAAACACTTGAAAGAGAGAAAGAGGAAGTACCCTACTGCCCACCAGTTATGCCTGGCACTGAATGCCAGTATTTCAAAATTCCTGGCCTTTAAAATGCTGTCATTCCGTCTGGTGGAGATGGAGACTTTTAAAAACCTTATGGCGGTGGCTGTCCCACTATATGTGGTTCCCAGCTGCCACAACATTTCTAGGAGAGCCATCCCTGCTCTACACATCCAAGGGTATTTACGGAACTGAGAATGCCTTAGTGTATTTAAATTAATATATAACTTTTATTTATGTCTTATAAAATAGGTGAGACAATTAGGTGTAGTAAAAAACTGCACTATAGAAGGGAAGGGGCACTCTGGGTCTATAGTTGCAAATAAGGCCCAGTAACCTAGTCTGTTGGGGGAATGATGGGGAGGAGCCTACTGATGAAGACCCTACCTCTCGCTAGGTGCTCGCCCTACTTGGCCTAGTCTACTGAGTGTGATTACCTCAGTGGCTGTAGTCGGGGCACTCGTCCTTATAAGGACGACCCCCAGCCTCAGGAGCCTCGGGCCTGTGCTGTATAGCCCTAAGCTCTTACCTCCCTAATATATGTCTATTGTACCTTTATCCATTCAACGCGTTTCACCAAGTGTGGACTCGGCTCATCAGGGATGTTGGTTAACAGGGCCCTGGAAGAAGTGGCTGTGTGTCTGTTATCTTCTTGTGGCAGTGGCAATCTTTCCATACTCCCGCGTCTCCTTTAAAGTGTGCCGCTCCTCCCACATTGTGCAGCATAGATCGCATGCCCTCTTCGTACGGAGACACACAGAACGAGGTACCGCCCCATTGTGAGTACGGACTCGCTGCGCTCCATCACTACCCGGAATTGACATGTAATGTGGGCGTGGTAAATCACCATCTAGGTCTCAAAGCAGTCGAAAGTTACCTGTCAATGAGAGACAAAAGATGCTCCATGCATAACCATTTTGTACTCGATCTACTGAATTTTAGCCTTACTAGAAACTATTTCATCTTCGACGACCGATATTACCACCAGCTCAGGGGCACTGCGATGGGCAGTTCGTGTGCGCCGTCGTACGCAAATCTGCTCCTGGGCTGGTGGGAAGCCAACTATATCTGATCGGAGAAGATGGATAAGTGGCAAGAGATGATAGTTGTCTGGCTAAGGTTAATAAACGATATCTTTGTACTATGGAGAGGATCAGAGGAGTCTTTTATGGAATTTATGGAGGTAATTAACAATAATGACCTGGGCCTCAGGTTCACTTCTGAACACAACCATGACTCCTTGCCGTTCTTGGATGTACTGATAGAAAGAGGCTCAGGTAATAACATAACTACCTCCATCTACCGTAAAAAGACGGCCATGAACAGCATGCTTCGCTGGGAAAGTGCCCACCCTTATGCCCTACGGAAGGGCATTCCCAATAGTCAATATCTCAGACTCCGCCGCAATTGCTCCACTATGAAAAAATTCAAAAGTGAAGCAAAGGATCTGAGATATAGATTCAGGGAAAGAGGCTACCCAGACGGAGTACTGCGAGTGGCCTTTGAGGCAGCATGCTCTGAAGAAAGAGAGGAGGGGGCCAATGTGTCACGAGGGTATCGAGAACCACGCCTGACTCCGTTATACCCGGGGTCAGGAAGTCGCAGCGGTTGGCTGCACGCGCTATTTAAGATAGGGCTGTTTTCCTTATGGTAGCTTTCTGGGTTTGCTTTGCAAACCCTTTTGGCTCACTCAGGGATCCGTAGCTCCTTCTCTTCAGCTGTTCCTTGTCCAGCACTCCCAAACCTCCTTATATTCCTCTCTCACACTTCTCTGGTTGCCAGAGATAGAGCTTCCTGCCTGGACATCTATCCTGACCCACTGGAGCTGTGTTGCTGCGTTCTCTGACTGTTGATTCAGAACGCTACCCTCCGGATCCCTGTTGGACCTTTGTGGACAGTTGTTGTCGTCCACCTGGGTGTTTGTGTTTGTCTGTGTTTGTCTGTCCTCTCCCTGGTGTTTCCCTCTTAGTGCAGTGGTGAGGACTAGCGATCCCACCGGCCCGTTCACTATCCAGGGCTCATTTCAGGGAAAGCCAGGGTTTAGGCACGTGATCGCCGCACGGGTGAGGAACCCGTCTAGGGACGTCAGGTGCCAGCCGCAAGGTGAGTTAGGGGTCACCACCTTTCCCTCTCCCTTAGGCAGGGCTTTCCCTGTTTTCCTCCCTGTGCGTGACACCGGTGATTACACAATGAAGATGCAGAAATCTGCTCGAATCATTGGCACCTTTGATGACGCACACCAGCAAGTCAGACAGGTGCTATCCAGACACTGGGACATACTCAAAACAGACCCAGATCTGGAAGACATAATAGGACCCTATCCCCTAATAACATATAGGAAGGGCAGAAGCATAAGGGACAGATTGGTCAACAGTCACTACCAGCCCCCCCAGAACCCTGGAAACTGGTTGTCAAGGAGGCCCATCGGTACCTTTAAATGTGGAAGATGTACGGCCTGTAGCCAAGTATTGAAAACTAAGGAATTTATAGGCTCCTTTACACATATAGAATACACCCTACGTGACTGTATTAACTGCCTCACTATGGGTGTAGTGTATTTGGCACAATGCTCCTGCCCCCTTGACTACGTTGGCAAAACGAAGAGGGAATTTAGGCGACGAATCAGAGATCACATCAATGACATCCAAAATAAAAAGGATACATCAGTGGCACGTCATATAAATCAGTACCACAATGGAGATACCACCTGCCTTAAATTTATAGGCATCCAGTATGTCCCAAAACCGAAGAGGGGGGGTGATTGGGACAAAATGATCCTAAAGGCTGAAACTAGATGGATTTACAAACTCAAATCAGTGACACCTAATGGTCTCAATGAGTACCTCTCATACAAGCCATTCCTGTAAGATATAGTAGACTAGACTATATTTATATACACCCAGGATATTTACTAGGATATTACTTTTTGCCCAGTGTCCAATCAATATTAAAGACGGACCTGGTTGGAGTAGTGTATCAATCCACTCAGACAGCCTTTCAGAAAAGGATACGATCCCTGCTACAATTGGTCATAGTGGGGGAGGGAAAACCCCCTTGCGAACTTTATGGAGTGCATGGAAAATAGATATAACTGGGTGCTGTACAAAAATATAATCAATCTCTTGAGAAAACAAGCTTTCAGGCCCATTGTGAGAATACTGAGCATTTTTGTCTGAAAAGGGAGGCTATAAGTATTAGTATCATTGAGCATAGCAAAAATCTGTGATTTGTAGACCCCACTATCCAGGATGACAACCGTTCCTCCCTTGTCAGCCTCTTTTATGATGATATTGTCCCTGTCCCTTAAATCCCACAATGCCCTCCGCTCATTGTGTGTTAAATTCCTATCTCTAGAGTATTGTACTACGGATTCAGCAGTCTTGGTAGAATCATACAACAAGCAGAGATCCTTCTCCACAAGCTCCTGGTAACGATCTAAGGCAAGAGACCTTGATTGGATCAGATAAAAGTCTTTGTTAGAGACTGAGTGCAGACACTCTAGTAAATATATGGTCATCTTGCCTTGTCCGCAGGTCCTGCAGAGAATTACTATGGACTAGTTCTGAAAAAGTCATACTGTTTTGTAACATTATACAGCTATATTCAGATAGTAACATAGTACATAAGGCCGAAAAAAGACATTTGTCCATCCAGTTCAACCTGCTATCCTGCAAGTTGATCCAGAGGAAGGCAAAAAAAAACTGTGAGGTAGAAGCCAATTTTCCTCACTTTAGGGGAATAAAAGATTCCTTCCCGACTCTAATCAGGATAATTCCCTGGATCAACACCCCCTCTCTAGTAGCTATAGCCTGTAATATTATTACGCTCCAGAAATACATCCAGGCCCCTCCTGAATTCCTTTATTGTACTCACCATCACCAACTCCTCAGACAGAGAGTTCCGTAGTCTCACTGCTCTTACCGTAAATAATCATTTTCTATGTTTGTGTACAAACCTTTTTTCCTCCAGATGCAGAGGATGTCCCCTCGTCACAGTTATAGTCCTGGGGATAAATAGATGATGGGATAGATCTCTGTACTGACCCCTGATATATTTATACATATTAATTAGATCTCCCCTCAGTCGTCTGTTTTCTAAAGTGAATAACCCTAATTTTGATAATCTTTCAGGGTACTGTAGTTGCCCCATTCCAGTTATTTCTTTAGTTGCCCTCCTCTGGACCTTCTCCAGCTCTGCTATGTCTGCCTTGTTTACAGGAGCCCAGAACTGTACACAGTACTCCATGTGGATCTGACCAGTGATTTGTAAAGTGGTAGGACTATGTTCTTATCACGGGCATCTATGCCCCTTTTGATGCAACCCATTATCTTATTGACCTTGGCAGCAGCTGCCTGACACTGGTTTTTGCAGCTTAGTTTGCTGTTTATTAAAATTCCTAGATCCTTTTCCATGTCAGTTACCGAGTTTTTTATAATTTAGCATGTACGGGTGATTCCTTCCCATGTGCATAACTTTACATTTGTCAGTGTTAAACCTCATCTGCCACTTATCTGCCCAAGCCTCCAATCTATCCAGATCCCTCTGTAGTAGTATACTGTCCTCTTCTACAAGATCATTAATAAATATAATAAAGAAAATAGGGCCCGATACTAACCCCTGAGGTACCCCACTAGTGATAGTGACCCAATCTGAGTGTGTACCGTTAATAACCACCCTCTGTTTTCTATCATTGAGCCAGTTACTTACCTACATACAGACGTTTT
Organism: Bufo gargarizans; assembly: GCF_014858855.1. Classification (NCBI taxonomy): domain Eukaryota; kingdom Metazoa; phylum Chordata; class Amphibia; order Anura; family Bufonidae; genus Bufo; species Bufo gargarizans. Next base: position 192,256,244 of record NC_058085.1, on the reverse strand, counting down.
CTCCCAGTCCGAGCATTCTCATTTTATATACTAACCTTTCATGAGGTACAGTGTCAAATGCTTTGGAGAAGTCCAGATATACGACATCCATTGATTGGCCGCTGTCAAGTCTAGAACGTACCTCCTCATAGAAACTGATTAAATTAGTCTGACATGACCGATCCCTCACGAAGCCATGCTGATATGGCGTTATTTGCTTATTTCCATTTTAAGATGCTCTAATATAGCATCTCTCAGAAAACCTTCAAACAGTTTACCCACAACAGATGTTAACCTTACCGGCCTATAGTTTCCAGGCTCTGTTTTTGGACCCTTTTTAAATATTGGCACCACATTTGCCATGCGCATAGAGTCTGCAAATATCAGAAATAAGGGTCTGGCTATGACATTACTTAATTCCTTTAGGATACGGGGGTGTATAACATCCGGTCCTGGCGATTTGTCTATTTTAATCTTTTTAAGTCACTGATGTACTTCTTCCTGGGTCAGACAGGACACTTTTAATGGGGAATTTATTTTTACATTCTGCATGTCATCTGACAGTTTATTTTCCTCAGTGAATACATTGGAGAAAAAAAACAGCTTTGCTTTCTCCTCATCGCTCTCTGCTAATCCACCCTCATTACTCTTTAACCACTACAGGACCGCCGTATGCAGGATTGCGGCGGACCTGTTATTCTAGGTGGACGTGACGCAAGATTTCCTGTGAACGCGCGCACACAGGCGCGCGCATCCACAGGAACCGGAGGTATACTAGCTGATCTACAGCCTGCCAGAGGCGATCGTGCGCTGGCAGGCTATAGATGCGATTTTTTTTAACCCCTAACAGGTATATTAGACGCTGTTTTGATAACAGCGTCTAATATACCTGCTACCTGGTCCTCTGGTAGTCCCTTTTGCTTGGATTGACCACCAGAGGACACAGGCAGCTCTGTAATAAGTAGCACCAAGCACCACACCCCCCCTGTCACTTATTAACCCCTTATTTACCCCTGATCAACACATATAGACTCCCTGATCACCCCCCTGTCATTGATCACTCCCCTGTAAGGCTCCATTCAGACGTCCGTATGTGTTTTACGGATCCACGGATCCATGGATCGGATCCGCAAAACACATACGGATGTCTGAATGGAGCCTTACAGGGGGGTGATCAATAACAGGGGGGTGATCACCCCATATAGACTCCCTGATCACCCCCTTGTCATTGATCACCCCCCTGTCATTGATCACCTCCCTGTAAGGCTCCATTCAGTCGTCCGTATGTGTTTTACGGATTCACGGATCCATGTATCGGAGCCGCAAAACACATACGGACGTCTGAATGGAGCCTTACAGGGGGGTGATCAATGACAGGGGGGTGATCACCCCATATATACTCCCTGATCACCCCCCTGTCATTGATCACCCCCCTGTAAGGCTGGCTCCATTCAGACGTCCGTATAATTTTTTACGGATCCAAGGATCCATGGATCGGATCCACAAAACACATATGGACGTCTGAATGGAGCCTTACAGGGAGGTGATCAATGACAGGGGGGTGATCACCCCATATAGACTCCCTAATCAATCCCTAAGTCTGGGATCCAAATGTCTAAAAATGCCCTCCTAAAAGGATTTTGGGCCCCTTTGCGCATCTAGGCTGCAAAAAAGTGTCACACATGTGGTATCGCCATACTCAGGAGAAGTAGGGCAATGTGTTTTCGGGTGTCTTTTTACATATACCCATGCTGGGTGAGAGAAATATCTCTCTATAATGAAAAGGGAAATGTTGACTTTTAGAGAGATATTTCTCTCACCCAGCATGGGTATATGTAAAAAGACACCCCAAAACACATTGCCCTACTTCTGAGTACGGCGATACCACATGTGTGACACTTTTTTGCAGCCTAGGTGGGCAAAGGGGCCCACATTCCAAAGAGCACCTTTCGGATTTCACAGGGCATTTTTTACAGATTTTGATTTCAACCTATTTTTCACGCATTAGGGCCCCTAAAATGCCAGGGCAGCATAACTACCACACAAGTGACCCCATTTTGGAAAGAAGACACCCCAAGGTATGTCGTGATGGGTATAGTGAGTTCATGGAATTTTAGATTTTTTGTCACAAGTTAGTGGAATATGAGACTTTGTAAGAAAAAAAAAAATCATAATTTTCTGCTAACTTGTGACAAAAAATAAAAAGTTCTATGAACTCACTATGCCCATCAGCGAATACCATAAGGTGTCTACTTTCCAAAATGGGTCATTTGTGGGGGTTTCTACTGTCTGGGCATTTTAGAACCTCAGGAAACATGACAGGTGCTCAGAAAGTCAGAGCTGCTTCAAAAAGCGGAAATTCACATTTTTGTACCATTGTTTGTAAACGCTATAACTTTTACCCAAACCATTTTTTTTTTACTCAAACGTTTTTTTTATCAAAGACATGTAGAACAATAAATTTAAAGAAAAATTTATATAGAAATGTATTTATTAAAAAATAAATAAAATTACAACTGAAAGTGAAAAATGTCATTTTTTTGCAAAAATGTTGGTAAATTTTGATTAATAACAAAAAAAGAAAAAATGTCAGCAGCAATGAAATACCAGCAAATGAAAGCTATATTAGTGAGAAGAAAAGGCGGTAAAATTCATTTGGGTGGTAAGTTGTATGACCGAGCAATATACTGTGAAAGTAGTGTAGTGCAGAATTGTAAAAAAGTGATCTGGTCATTAAGGGTGTTTAAGCTAGGGGGCTAAGGTGGTTAAAGGACCAACACCTTCAGATTTATACTTTAAACATTTATATAATTGAAGAACATTTTAGGGTTAGTTTGGCCGCTTTTATTTGTTTTTTACATGTTCTATTTTTTTCCTGCGCCGCCCACTTTATGAATGAAGCAGGCGGCATGGGCGCATGAAGTAGTGACTCACGCTGCCAGCGCCCGTCCTCCCGGCCTGCCTCCTCCCTCCTTTCTGCTACCGAGCGCTTGCTTTAAGTAATACATAGCGCTGATTACTATTAACAATGCCACAATTATAGATAAGATTACGGTAATACAGGCACTGATTACTATTAACAATGCCACAATTATAGATAAGATTACGGTATATACAGTGAGCGGGGCCCGTGTAGTAGAATACAGTCACTGCACGGACCATGCTGTCATTATAAAACCAGATGCGACCCTCACCCCCTGTATTGGGGGTCATTCACACTACAGGGACACTGTTATGGAGGGGATCTGTGGATGACACATATATGTGTCATCCACAGATCCCCCCATAACAGTGTCATCCACAGATCCCCATAACAGTGTCATCCAGAGTCGCCAATAAGAGCCATCCAGAGATCCCCATAACAGTGTCACCCACAGATCCCCCATAACAGTGTCAGCCACAGATCCCCCATAACAGTGTCACCCACAGATCCCCCATAACAGTGTCCTCAACAGATCCCCCATAATAGTGTCCTCCACAGACCACCATTAGTTCAAAACCCACCAAAAGCACACCTTTTTGTTCAAATTTTTTCTTTTCTTATTTTCCTCCTCAAAAACCTAGGTGCGTCTTATGGGCAGGTGCGTCTTATAGGGCAAAAAATACGGTATATGCTTTCTTTTTGTCATTTATTGCTTTCTTTACAGTTCTATTTATCCACATTGGTTTCTTTTTGTTCCTTAACCTTTTATTCCCATACGGTATGCACCTCTCACAATGAGATTTTAGGTTTTAAAGATATCCCATTTTGCGGCTGTATTTTTATTTTTGAGGACTTTGTCCCAGTTAGTTAGGCCTATGGCCTCTCTTAGTTGGCTAAATTTAGCTTTTTTGAAGTTTGGTATTTTTGTTCCTCCCTGTAGAAATGCTCTTTTGAATGATAATTGGAAGGTTATTACTTTATGGTCACTATTTCCCAGGTGTCCCCCAACCTGCACATCTGTTGTTCTGTCAGGCCTATTGGTTAATACTAAGTCCAGTATGGCCGTCCCTCTAGTCGGTTCCTGAACCAGTTGGGAGAGGTAATTGTCTTTGGTTATTGCCAAGAACCTGTTTCCCTTATGAGATATACAAGTTTCAGTTTCCCAGTCTATATCTGGCTAGTTGAAGTCCCCCATAATAACCACCTCATTATGGATTTGCCGCCTCGTCTATCTCGTTTAGTAGTAGATTTTCTGTGGACTCTGGTATATTAGGTGGTTTATAGTAAATTCCTATTAGTAATTTATTGTTGTTTTTAGCTCAATGTATCTCTACCCACAGTGACTCCACATGTTCATGTCCCTCATTTATATCTTCACTGAGTGTGGGCTTTAGACAAGACTTTACATACAGGCAAACCCCTCCCCCTCTCCGGTTTTGACGATCCTTTCTAAACAGACTGTAACCTTGCACATTAACTGCCCAGTCATAGCTATTATCCAGCCATGTCTCAGTTATTCCCACTATGTCATAGTTCTCCTCACACATCACTAATTCCAGCTCCCCAGTTTTATTAGTCAGGCTTCTGGCATTAGTATACATTTGAGAGGTTTATGTATATTTTTTACCCTACACCTTTCCTTCTGAACTGTTCTAGTCCCTCCTTCCATTCCTCCCCCAGTCCCATTACCTTGCCCCCCGGTCTCTATCTGCCATAGCTTCCCCTCCTATAATGTAATTCCCCCCCCCCACCAGTCCCTAGTTTAAACACTACTCCAACCTTCTAGCCATCTTTCTCCCCAGCACAGCTGCCCCTTCCCCATTGAGGTGCAGCCCGTCCCTACGATAGAGCCTGTAGCCAATAGAAAAGTTGGCCCAGTTCTCCAGGAACCCAAACCCCTACTTCCTACACCAGTTCTTGAGCCACTTGTTACTCTCCCTAATCTCCCGCTGCCTTTCTTGTGTGGCTCGTTGTACAGACAGTATTTCGGAAAATACTACCTTTGAGGTCATTGCCCTAAGCTTTTGACCTAAATCCCTGAAATCGTTTTTAAGGACTCTCCACCTACCTCTAACTTTGTCATTGGTTACAATATGGACCATGACTGCTGGATCTTCTCCAGCCCCTCCTATTAATCTGTCAACCTGATCCGCGATTTGTCAAACTCTAGCGCCAGGAAGACAGCACACTGTTCGGCGATCACGGTCTTTGTGACAGATTTCCCTATCTGTTCCCCTAATAATGGAGTCTCCCACTACCAACACCTGTCTGGCCTGCCCTGCCCTGGTTCCCTGCTTACTGGAGCTGACATTCCCCTGACTGGCAGAGGAAGTGTCCGGCTGCATCAGTGTGGTTCCTGAACCGACATCCCCCTCATCTGCCAAACGTACAAACTTGTTGGGGTGTGTCAGATCAGGGCTAGCCTCCCTGGCACTCTTCCCTCTACCCCGCTTTCTAACTGTTACCCAGCTAGCTACCTCACTTTCCTCAGCCTCCTCTCTGTCACCCTCCCCCTCATCTACCTCAAAGAGTGCTTGCTCGGTGAGAAGCAAACTCTTTTGCAAATTGTCAATGCCTGTCAGTGTTGCAACTTGCCTGTTTAGAGACTCGATTTGCGATTCCAAACTGGTAATTTGCTCACATCTTGAACAAAGATATATACCCTCGAACGGCAGTTCCATGACTCAGTTACTCTTTCTAGTTGCGGGCCCCTCCTATGCCACCTATCTGCCCTCCGTTTTTTGCCATTTTTTTATGTTGTGCTTCCTTCCTCACGGAAGATCCCACTGCCGGAGTATCAGCAACAGAACGGGGATCACTTCCCTCGGGTGCAGAGTCTCCAGCTCTGTTGAGCTAAATGAAACTCTAGAATTACATTTCTTCCTGGAACGTGTTCTCTTTAACGAGATGTTCTTGTACGAGCCTCCGCCCATGTATACACAGTGTTGGTGTTGCAGTCCATTAGATCCTTGTTATATTTACTTTGTTTGAACTGGATCAAATCATTTTCCATATGGTTCAAACTGTCTTTAAGTTTTTTGTCTAGTTCCATAAATCCCGGCATGTTCACATAGGGTAACAAAAATACCTGCTTGGATTTGATTTCTTCTCTTAGTTAAGACAAGACATATTGTTCTTGTTGTATTATTAATTCACTCAATTTTGATGAACATTCGGAGAGAATGATTTGTCACTGAATTATGAAGGGTTCAGAGTATAGAGTGGTGGGTTTCTTGTTGATTCTTAACCCTGTAGGTATCATTTGTTTGTCCAGATATTTTTGGAGAGAGGTTGAATCCCACCACGTTCGCAACTCTTTCAAAAGCAATTTCTCCAATGTGGACATGTGTATCTTTAACAGCCTCCGGACCGCCTAACGCAGGATCGCGGTCTGGAGGCGGCAGCGCTGCTCAGAGTCACGCATATACGCGTCATTTCGCGAGGCGCGAGATGACGCGATTAGCCAGCCCGCGCATGCATATCGCGGGCCGGCAAAAGTTAGAGGGGGGTCACGTCACCAGCCTGCCAGCCAATGATCGTGGCTGGCAGGCTGGCAATTTTTAAAATCACAAATCAGAAGCCATCTATATATATATATATATTTACTAATATGATGTGTTAAATGGCTTCCCTGCTCCTCTGCTGGTCCTTTTGGTCGGTTGGTTCCAGCAGAGGAGCCGGCTTCACAGTGAGTAGCACCAAACACCACACATAGCCCCAGATCACCCCCCCTGCACCCCATTTAACCCCTTGATCACCCCTTCTTGCCCCTGTCAATCACTAGTGAAAGTGAACAAAAGTGATCAGTGTAAACTGTCAATTTTTTTTTCACTGGTATTGACTGTTAGGTTTTAGGGATAGTTTAGGCCCCTTGGTTAGCTAGTTTAGCGATTGTTTAGCGCCCAGCCCACCGCACAGCAGTCACTTATTCGCTGATTAGCGTATCGCTAATCAGCTTTTGTACTTTTATAGTATCTGTAAGTGATCAAAACTGATCACAGTCAGATCTTTAATAGTATTAGTGTCACCTTAGTTCCCCCTCCACCCAAAGCGCAGTGTTTGCCCGATCAGGCCTGATCGGTCGCCCACATGTGCGTTCACCCACGCCCGCCCCGCCGCAGCGGCGGCGATAAAAAAATCAGTTTTGATATTTTTTATCAACCGCAGCAGCCTCTGGTACTTTGCTAGCCTCCCATTTGTAAGACATGCTTGCTTTTTTTCTTGGGTAGTCTCAGGGAATACCCCTAAATTTAGTAGCCCAAATGTCAAACAGGGGGTATTCTTCTGAAGAGGCCTACAGGCTTCTGACCCAGTCGGATGAGGAATGGGAACCCTCATCTGATGAATCTAGCGGGTCAGAATATGAACCTGTAGAAAGCAGTGGCAGTCTGACTCAAAGTTCGGACGAGGAGGTTGAGGTCCCTGATACCACCAGATGTACCCGGCCCTGTGTCGCTAGACCACAGGTTGCGCAGGATCCGCTTCAAGGGCAGCAGAGTGGGGCTGGCGCTGTCGGATTACGTGGTGAGGCATACACCAGCAGCGCAGCCCTCCCTGGACCTAGTACCAGTACTGCCGTACAACATGGTGAAGTGGCAAGCACCAGAAGGGCAGTTGAAGCTGGTACGGTGGCACGTGCAGTAGTTACCCCGTAGACAGGCCCTTCGGCACATTGCAGATCCATGGTTCGTCAGTCAGTAGAAAGGTCAGTAGAAAGATTATACATTTTTTGGATCTTGAGATTAAGGTAGACGAAAGAAGAATTAAAACTAATACTTATTTCAAACCCACTGACCGTAATGGGTACATTGAAAGGAGTAGTTGTCATCACGAACCATGGATCTGCAATGTGCCGAAGGGACAATTAAAACGTATAAAAAGAAACTGTACCAATATTAAGGATTATGAGGAACAAAGTGAGATCATAATAAATAGATTTGTGGAAAAAGGATATAAAAAGGAAGTTTTACAAAACCAGAAGGAAGAAATTAAGCTTGAAAAACTAGGTATAAAAGAAAATATGTCTGAAGAGCAAAGAATACGAAATAAAGAAAAATATAAATTTGCCTTCTCAACTACTTATTCCATTAATTGTCCACAAATTAAAAACATAATCCATAAAAATTGGAATGTTTTGTTGAATGATCCCATTATAGGAGAACTCATCCCTAAAAAACCGCCTTTTTTATTTAGACGAGCCCCCACTGTTAGAAACCGTATAGTTCATAGTTATGTCAAAGAGCCCTCTAATACATCCAAATTGCGTAATGTTTTCACTTGGTGCGGTTTCTGCATATGCTGCAGGAACCGCTCAAGAGATGACAAAAAATTTAGCAAAAAAGAGGATCTTGTGTCTACCTCAAAATCTATTTCAAAAAAAGTTAGTGGAAACATCTCGTGTGAATCGATGGGTGTTATCTATATGCTGGAGTGCCCTTGTGGTCTACAGTATATTGGGAGAACACTGAGAAAATTAAAAGTTCGGGTCGCAGAACATATTAAAAATATTAGAAAGGGATTGGAAACACATAGTGTTTCTGCACATTACAAAAAATTCCATCAAAAAAACCCTGCTGGCCTTAAATTCTGCGGTGTGGAATTAGTAAAACCCCATTGGTGAGGAGGTAATCCCACCACACAAATTAATAAAAGGGAGGCGCAATGGATCTATGAAGTGAATACGTTGCAGCCACATGGACATAATATTGAATGGGACATCAAATCAGTCTGTATGGCCTGAACCCCTATAACAAAAAATATTTTTCTTAATTTTGTTCTTAATTACGCAAGCAAGTTGTCAAAATTAAGTATATTTAATATTGTTTTAAGTTATTGTGGATGTAATGTCATTTTAAAATTTTCTCTATATTTATTGTATCTTAATAATAATTTCTATGTATTATTATAGTTATTTTAGTATTTGCATATTGTGAAGTTTTAATATACTGCCTGGACAAACGGAGGTCCGTACTTGTTCCGGGGTTAAGGGTTGTTAAATACCCGTGGACCTTTGGCGGCATTCATACCGCAGCCCCTGATGAAGCTAAGTGCGAAACCCGGGTCGGGCATTTTATACGCATGTGAAAACTTATGCTTGTGAGTAGAATAAAAAATTTCTTACCTCTAAACCGTGAGGGTATTGCACAATCTTTCTTTGTCCTTTGCAAAAGGTAATCCTGATTTGTTTGGAACAAACACCTGGTTCCTTGCAGCAAGATTCAATCACCTGTTGGAGACGGAGAGCATTGTCCATTGCAGGATAATCCCCATTTGTTTGAGAACAAGTGTCTGGTGCTATCAGCGAGATCTGACTATATGCTAGTGGCGGATAGCTGATTCATCGTACGGTAATTCTGACCTGTATGGAACAAACGACTGGAGCTTTACAGTAAGATCTAACCATCTGACGGAGAGACATACTATTGCACATTACATAATAACTCTGACTTCTAAGAACGAGTCGCTGGTGCTATCAGCGTGATCTAACCATATGTTAGAGATGGATAGCGGGCCCACTGCATGCTGAATATAGATGCGAGACAACCACTTTTTGGTTTATGCGCATTAAAGTGAAGTGGTTGCTATTTCATGTGAGAAACATAGACTTATAACATCAGTTTTTTTTCGCATTTGATTTTTTCGCATCTGATTTTTCGCATGCTTAATATGGACTTGTGTTATCCACTTGTGTAGCAGATTATTCAGTTGGTTTTCTGGTTCTTAATAACACCTATCTCTATAGATCGCCCTAGATTAGTAGCGCGGTATCCGTTATTTTGTTATATTTCCATTTAGAAGTGTTTGAACCTACTTCATTAAGGTTACCGCAGCTCTAAAAGTCTATTAACCCACACCTACCAAATTTTGCTTTGTCTATTACCTTTGCACATCTAGCCTGCAAAAAAGTGTCACACGTGTGGTATCGCCGTACTCAGGAGAAGTTGGGGAATGTGTTTTGAGGTGTCATTTTACATATACACCATGCTGGGTGAGATAAATATCTTGGTCAAATGCCAACTTTGTATAAAAAAATGGGAAAAGTTGTCTTTTGCCGAGATATTTATCTCACCCAGCATGGGTATATGTAAAATGACACCCCAAAACACATTCTCCAACTTCTCTTGAGTACAGCGATACCACATGTGTGACACTTTTTTGCCGCCTAGGTGGGCAAATGGGCTCACATTCCAAAGAGCACCTTTCGGATTTCACAGGACATTTTTTACAGATTTTGATTTCAAACTACTTCTCACGCATATGGGCCCCTAAAATGCCAGGGCAGTATAACTACCCCACAAGTGACCCCATTTTGGAAAGAAGACACCCCAAGGTATTCCGTGAGGGGCATGGCGAGTTCCTAGAATTTTTTTTTTTTTTGTCACAAGTTAGCGGAAAATGATGATTTGTTATTTTTTTTATTTTTTATTACAAAGTCTCATATTCCACTAACTTGCGACAAAAAATAAAAAATTCTAGGAACACGCCATGCCCCTCACGGTATACCCGGTATAACTTTTTCCATTTTTTTATACAAAGTTGGCACTTGACCAAGATATTTCTCTCACCCAGCATGGGTATATGTAAAATGACACCCCAAAACACATTACCCAACTTCTCCCGAGTACAGCGATACCACATGTGTGACACTTTTTTGCCGCCTAGGTGGGCAAATGGGCTCACATTCCAAAGAGCACCTTTCGGATTTCACAGGTCATTTTTTACAGATTTTGATTTCAAACTGCTTCCCACACATTTGGGCCCCTAAAATGCCAGGGCAGTATAACTACCCCACAAGTGACCCCATTTTGGAAAGAAGACACCCCAAGGTATTTCATGATGGGCATAGTGAGTTCATGGAAGTTTTTATTTTTTGGCACAAGTTAGTGGAATATGAGACTTTGTAATGAAAAAAAAAACAACATAATTTTCCTCTAACTTGTGACAAAAAATAAAAAGTTCTATGAACTCACTATGCCCATCAGCGAATACCTTAGGGTGTCTACTTTCCGAAATGGGGTCATTTGTGAGGTTTTTCTACTTTTTGGGCATTGTAGAACCTCAGGAAACATGACAGGTGCTCAGAAAGTCAGAGCTGCTTCAAAAAGTGGAAATTCACATTTTTGTACCATAGTTTGTAAACGCTATAACTTTTGACCAAACCATTTTTTTTTTACCCAAACATTTTTTTTATCAAAGACATGTAGAACAATAAAGTGAAAAATGTATATATGGATGTCATTTTTTTTTTGCAAATTTTACAACTGAAAGTGAAAAATGTCATTTTTTTTGCAAAAAAATTGTTAAATTTCGATTAATAACAAAAAAGGTAAAAATGTCAGCAGCAATAAAATACCACCATATGAAAGCTCTATTAGTGAGAATAAAAGGAGGTAAAATTCATTTGGGTGGTAAGTTGCATGACCGAGCAATAAACTGTGAAATTACTGTAGTGCAGAAGTGTAAAAAGTGGCCTGGTCATTAAGGGTGTTTCAGCTAGGGGGGTTGAAGTGGTTAAATTCAGATCATCCTGTAAAATTTGCTCCGGCATGTTGAAAATGGCGTTCATCATTTGTAATCTATCGCCCACCTCATCAATGGGGCGCAACGAAACAAGTGCTATTTTCCGGACCGCAGGTGTGAATATAACACCACGGGAGGGAGTGCACGCCAACTAGGTATACAGGTCCTTCTCAAAAAATTAGCATATTGTGATAAAGTTCATTATTTTCTGTAATGTACTGATAAATATTAGACTTTCATATTTTAGATTCATTACACACCAACTGAAGTAGTTCAAGCCTTTTATTGTTTTAATATTGATGATTTTGGCATACAGCTCATGAAAACCCAAATTTCCTATCTCAAAAAATTAGCATATTTCATCCGACCAATTAAAGAAAAGTGTTTTTAATACAAAAAAAGTCAACCTTCAAAAAATTATGTTCAGTTATGCACTCAATACTTGGTCGGGAATCCTTTTGCAGAAATGACTGCTTCAATGCGGCGTGGCATGGAGGCAATCAGCCTGTGGCACTGCTGAGGTGTTATGAAGGCCCAGGATGCTTCGATAGCGGCCTTAAGCTCATCCAGAGTGTTGGGTCTTGCGTCTCTCAACTTTCTCTTCCCAATATCCCACAGATTCTCTATGGGGTTCAGGTCAGGAGTGTTGGCAGGCCAATTGAGCACAGTAATACCATGGTCAGTAAACCATTTACCAGTGGTTTTGGCACTGTGAGCAGGTACCAGGTCGTGCTGAAAAATGAAATCTTCATCTCCATAAAGCTTTTCGCAGATGGAAGCATGAAGTGCTCCAAAATCTCCTGATAGCTAGCTGCATTGACCCTGCCCTTGATAAAACACAGTGGACCAACACCAGCAGCTGACATGGCACCCCAGACCATCACTGACTGTGGGTACTTGACACTGGACTTCAGGCATTTTGGCATTTCCCTCTGCCCAGTCTTCCTCCAGACTCTGGCACCTTGATTTCCGAATGACATGCAAAATTTGCTTTCATCCGAAAAAAGTACTTTGGACCACTGAGCAACAGTCCAGTGCTGCTTCTCTGTAGCCCAGGTCAGGCGCTTCTGCCGCTGTTTCTGGTTCAAAAGTGGCTTGACCTGGGGAATGCGGCACCTGTAGCCCATTTCCTGCACACGCCTGTACTCCAGACTCAGTCCACTGCTTCCGCAGGTCCCCCAAGGTCTGGAATCGGTCCTTCTCCACAATCTTCCTCAGGGTCCGGTCACCTCTTCTCGTTGTGCAGCGTTTTCTGCCACACTTTTTCTTTCCCACAGAGTTCCCACTGAGGTGCCTTGATACAGCACTCTGGGAACAGCCTATTCGTTCAGAAATTTCTTTCTGTGTCTTACCCTCTTGCTTGAGGGTGTCAATGATGGCCTTCTGGACAGCAGTCAGGTCGGCAGTCTTACCCATGATTGCGGTTTGGAGTAATGAACCAGGCTGGAAGTTTTTAAAAGCCTCAGGAATCTTTTGCAGGTGTTTAGAGTTAATTAGTTGATTCAGATGATTAGGTTAATAGCTCGTTTAGAGAACCTTTTCATGATATGCTAATTTTTTGAGATAGGAATTTTGGGTTTTCATGAGCTGTATGCCAAAATCATCAATATTAAAACAATAAAAGGCTTGAACTACTTCAGTTGGTGTGTAATGAATCTAAAATATATGAAAGTCTAATGTTTATCAGTACATTACAGAAAATAATGAACTTTAACACAATATGCTAATTTTTTGAGAAGGACCTGTATAAGCAGTCACAAAGAAGGCATAAGACAGCTCTCACCTTCCCCTCCACTCTCTGAGCCTGGCTGCGATAATTGTGTAGCAGAAAATGAAGGAAAATCCAGTTCCAAGGTAGCAAAGAATCGTAGCTGTATTTGTGGTTTAAAATCTTCAAATGACAGGATATGTTCAGCTATGCATTTCAGACCATAAGTAATTTGCGGTCCTTCCTCATGACACTTAGGACTTTCAAATGTTTGCACCATATATGCCATTAACACACCTGGCCAGGTATTTAGAGAGTCGCATGGCCAAGAACAGCACAGATGGTGCAATCAATACAACTAGCCACCTCTAAACAAATTACTTAGTGTGCATATAACAAAAAACACATAATAATAAAAAAAAAACATATACACAACAAAACCCAAAAAAAGTAACAGACAACCCTGGCACACCAACCTGACAAAAAAACTCAGACAAGCTTCCAGGGCTGCTGATCGGCGATGGAAGAAATCCCATTCTAAAGATCATTTCACTGCATACAAGCAATCCCTCCTTATATTCAAATCTTCACTCGCTGATGCGAAACAGGCCTACTTCTCATCTCTCATATCTTCCCTGGCTCACAGCCCTGAAAACAACGTTTTAACACTTTTAACTTCATTCTCCATCCCCCAGCGCCCCCACCCTCTCCTCTCATCTCAGCTGAGGACTTTGCCAAATACTTCAAACAAAAGATAGTCAACATCAGAGAAAGCTTCAGTACACAGTCCCCACAGACCTTCTACACAACTGCTCAGTCCTCTTCTCTCAAAACACGCTTCTCCACCATTACAGAAGAAAAAAAAAACTCCACTCTACTCTCCAGATCTCATCTGACCACCTCTTCACTTGACCCAATCCCATCCCATCTCATCCCTAATCTCACCACAGTGTTTATCCCAGCCCTAACTCATCTCTTCAACCTATCACTAACCTCTGGTGTCTTCCCCTCTGCTTTTAAACATGCTACCATTACAGCCATCCTCAAAAAGCCTTTACTTGACCCATCTGCTTTGTCCAGTTATCGCCCCATATCACTTCTTCCGTATGCCTCAAAGCTACTTGAACAACATGTCCATTCAGAACTGTCCTCTCACCTCTGCTCCTGCTTCCTCTTTGACCACCTACAATCTGTCTTCTGACCCACCACCTGACTGAGACTGCCCTTACCAAAGTCACCAATGACATACTAACAGCCAAAACCAAGAAAAACCTTCTCCTTGACCTGTCCTCTGCCTTCAACACTGTTGACCACTCACTTCTGTTGCAAACTCTCTCATCTCTTGGCATCACATCAAACCTCACAGAACGGACATTTTGCGTCTCCCACTCCTGTACCACCTCCCCGTCTCATTCCCTCTCTGTTGGTGTTATGCCAGGCTCTGTCCTAGGACCCCTGCTTTTCGCTATCTACACTTTTGGCCTGGGTCAGCTCAAAGAGGCCCATAGCTTTCAGTATCACTCTTATGCTGACGACACACAAATCTACCTCTCTGGTCCAGACATCACCACCTTACTATCAAGAATCCCACAATGTATATCTTCTATATCATCCTTCTTTGTCTTTCGCTTTCTAAAACTTAACATGGATAAAACAGAATTCATCATATTTCCCCCATCTTGCTCAACCCCCCCAACATACCTATCTATCACGATCAATGGCTGCACACTATCCCCGGTCAACCAAGTCCGCTCCCTTGGAGTGACCTTGGATTCTGCCCTTTCCATCCGACTGCACATCCAAGCCCTTTCCACCACCTGCCGCCTCCAACTCAAAAACATCTCCCGCATCCGCGCTTTCCTTAAAGGGGTTGGCCACCTTATGCATAAAAAAAATAAAATGGCCCCAGATAATAACTAAAGTCAAGAGATATTAGTATAATGATAGATTTACTGTGTATATATGATTTTTCTAATGTGTTCAGCATAGTGTGCTCCCATAGATGACAGGCTGTGTGGGTGGAGCTACAGCAAAGTGAAAGTAAAAATCCCAGCATGCATCACAGCAAGCATCTTCAGAGGAGTGGTCACATGACATCCCTGACCAACTGTGATACCATAGTTACAACAGCACCTCAGATGTCATTTCATCACAGACAAGTCAGCATAATGATGAGAATCATACACATTTTCTAGATGAATACTACATTAGCAGTTCCATATTACTAAATTATCACCTATGTAGGGTCAACTGTGACAGGCTGAGCTAAATACAAACAGAAGCGCTCCTACTTCCCCTCCAGCAGCACTGAATCCTGTCAAAGAAGGAAATATAAACTAAATATATATACAAAAAGTTAGGCTACTTTCACACTAGCGTTATTCTTTTCCGGCATTGAGTTCCATCATCAGGGCTCTATGCTGGAAAAAACTGATCAGTCACATCCCCATGCATTCTGAATGGAGAGCAATCCGTACAGGATGCATCAAGATGTCTTCAGTTCAGTCATTTTGACTAATCAGAATGGAGAGACTACTGCAGCATGCTGCGGTATTATCTCTGTCCTAAATTCTGGAAGACATGCAGGAATGCAGGATCCGACTTACATTAGTGCCGGATCCGGCATTAAAATTACCGCAACGACGGATCCGGCATTTGGGTCTGCGCATTTAATGCTCTGACCGCAAAAAACACGGATGCTTTTTTTGCAGATGACACCTGAGTAACGGATCAGGCATTTCAATGCATTTGTCATACGGATTAGGATCCTGATCCATCTGACAAATGCCAACAGTCTGCATGCGTTTTGACAGATCCGGGAGGCAGTTCCATCGCCGGAACTGCCTGCCGGATTCCTCTGCCGCAAGTGTGAAAGTAGCCTTTGGGATGTCTAGAATATATAAATATTATACACAGTTGAGTCCCATTATTATTACTTTTTTTAAAGTTTTATTCGATCATAATTTTTTTTTTTACCAAACTCGTAAAAAACCATCTATTTCATGGTTGTTTTGACACAGTTTTTATTTTATTGTTTTACTGCATTCACCTGAGGGGTTAGACCATGTGATATTTTTGTAGAGCAGGTAGTTACAAATGCAGCGATACCTAATATGTATAGTTTTTTTAAAAGGGATTCTGTCACCTGGATTTTGCCTATACAGCTGTGGACATCAGCCTCAGGGAACTAACTGCACATGCGCTAGCTGCGAGATTACAGCACCACCTGCATCCTTCCAATCTCCTCCTTGCTCCCGGACGTCACTAAGTTAGAACTCTGTAATCTCGTAGCTAGCGCATGCGCAGTTCATTCCCTGAGGCTGATGCCAGCACAGGGAAGGAACACTATGCCGGCACTGACATGCGGCGTACTCGTGCATGCGCAAGATTACGGTGTTCTAACTTGGTGACCTCCGGGAGCAAGGCGGAGATTCGGAGGGTTTGGCTGGGTTCCTGAAACATTAGTAACAGCCTTTGGGCTCCTTACTTGCCTCATTTACATATTTTTTTACCTAAATATAAGCACTATAGCGGCTATCTAGCAGCACATGTCCGCAGCTCTATTATCCCTTTAAAAAAATCTGTTTTACACAATAAAAGCATTTTTTTTAAAAATCTTACTTTAGTGTATCCTTTTTCTGAAAGACTTTTTATTTTTTGGGTGATTGTCTTATGTAGGGGCCCATTTTTTGCAGGATGAGTGGTTTTATTGGTACTATTTTGGAGTACATATTACTTTTTGATCTCTTGGCATTACACTTTTTTCGTTATGTTAGGTGACAAAAATGTTTTAATTTTTTATTAGATATATATATATATATCCTTTTTTTTCTTGCCGTTTACCTGAGACGGTTGGTAATGTTATATTTTTATACAGCTTGTAGTTACAGACGTGATGATTCCTTATAGGTCTGTGTGTATATATATATATATATTGACTCACTTGACTTGAAAAAGGCCCTGTGAGAGGACCGAAACGTTGTCTGACATGTGTGAATAAATTTCACTTTTTTACTTAAAGGAGTGCTGCGGACTTTCCTTCTCTCCTATATATATATATATATATATATATATATACACACACACATTTCTATATACACATGTTTACACACACACACATTTTTATATATATATATATATATATATACACACACGCACACATTTTTAGGCTCCTTTCACACCTGCGTTCAGGTGTCCGCTCGTGAGCTCCGTTTGAAGGGGCTCACAAGCGGCCCTGAACGCAGCCGTCTGGCCCTAATGCATTCTCAGTGGAGGCGGATCCACTGAGAATGCATCCGCCTGCCAGCGCTCAGCCTCCGCTCCGCTCAGTGAGCGGACACCTGAACGCTGCAAGCAGCGTTCGGGTGTCTGCCTGGCCGTGCGGAGGCGAGCGGATCCGTTCCAACTTACAATGTAAGTCAATGGGGACGGATCCGTTTGAAGATGACACAATATGGCTCAATCTTCAAGCGGATCCGTCCCCCATTGACTTTCAATGTAAAGTCTGAACGGATCCGCTCAGGCTACTTTCACACTTAGAAAATTTTTCTAAGTTATAATGCAGACGGATCCGTTCTGAACGGAGCCGCCGTCTGCATTAATATGAGCGGATCCGTTCAGAACGGATCTGCTAGAACGCTAGTGTGAAAGTAGCCTTTTATATATATATATATATATACAGACGTGGACAAAATTGTTGGTACCCTTTGGTCAATGAAAGAAAAAGTCACAATGGTCACAGAAATAACTTTAATCTGACAAAAGTAATAATAAATTAAAATTCTATAAATGTTAACCAATGAAAGTCAGACATTGTTTTTCAACCATGCTTCAACAGAATTATGTAAAAAAATAAACTCATGAAACAGGCATGGACAAAAATGATGGTACCCCTAGAAAACACAGAACATAATGTGACCAAAGGGACATGTTAATTCAAGGTGTGTCCACTAATTAGCATCACAGGTGTCTACAACCTTGTAATCAGCCATTGGGCCTATATATATGGCTCCAGGTAATCACTGTGTTGTTTGGTGATATGGTGTGTACCACACTCGACATGGACCAGAGGAAGCAAAGGAAAGAGCTGTCTCAAGAGATCAGAAAGAAAATTATAGACAAGCATGTTAAAGGTAAAGGCTATAAGACCATCTCCAAGCAACTAGATGTTCCTGTGAGTACAGTTGCACATATTATTCATAAGTTTAAGATCCATGGGACTGTAGCCAACCTCCCTGGACGTGGCCGCAGGAGGAAAATTGATGACAAATCTAAGAGACGGATAATCCGAATGGTAACAAAAGAGCCTAGAAAGACTTCTAAAGAGATTCAAGGTGAACTTCATGCTCAAGGAACATCAGTGTCAGATCGCACCATCCGTCGTTGTTTGAGCCAAAGTGGACTACATGGGAGACGACCAAGGAGGACACCATTGTTGAAAACGAATCATAAAAAAGCAAGACTGGAATATGCCAAACTACATGTTGACAAGCCACAAAGCTTCTGGGAGAATGTCCTGTGGACAGATGAGACAAAAATCGAAGTTTTTGCCAAGGCACATCAGCTGTATGTTCACAGACGAAAAAATGAAGCATATCAAGAAAAGAACACTGTCCCTACTGTGAAACATGGAGGAGGCTCTGTTATGTTCTGGGGCTGCTTTGCTGCGTCTGGCACAGGGTGTCTTGAATCTGTGCAGGGTACAATGAAATCTCAAGACTATCAAGGAATTCTAGAGAGAAATGTACTAGCCAGTGTCAGAAAGCTTGGTCTCAGTCGCAGGTCATGGGTCTTGCAACAGGACAATGACCCAAAACACACCGCTAAAAACACCCAAGAATGGCTAAGAGGAAAAAATTGGACTATTCTAAAGTGGCCTTCTATGAGCCCTGACCTCAATCCTATTGAGCATCTTTGGAAGGAGCTGAAACATGCAGTCTGGAAAAGGCACCCTTCAAACCGGACACAACTGGAGCAGTTTGCTCATGAGGAGTGGGCCAAAATACCTGCTGAGAGGTGCAGATGTCTCATTGACAGTTACAGGAAGCGTTTGATTGCAGTGATTGCCTCAAAAGGTTGCGCAACAAAATATTAAGTTAGGGGTACCATCATTTTTGTCCATGCCTGTTTCATGAGTTTATTTTTTTACATAATTCTGTTGAAGCATGGTTGAAAAACAATGTCTGACTTTCATTGGTTAACATTTATAGAATTTTAATTTATTATTACTTTTGTCAGATTAAAGTTATTTCTGTGACCATTGTGACTTTTTCTTTCATTGACCAAAGGGTACCAACAATTTTGTCCACGTCTGTATATATATATATATATACACACACACATCATATATATATATATATACATCTCTTCAAACATGACGGGTACATAGCTCTCCAGGGCTTCCCTGGAGAAGGCTTGTTATGATGACCTTCTTCACGTGCTTGTGCTGGCTGTCATGCAGATTGGAGAGGCAGTCGGCCCCCAGGATGGTACAGACTGATTCCGGCCAGTGCAATACATTTTATTTACTTATTTATTTTTAAAGTATACATATTACGTACCGCTGCATTTGTAACTACCTGCTCTATAAAAATATCACATGGCCTAACCCCTCAGGTAAATAAAACAATAAAATGAATAAATGTGTAAAAACAACCAGTATATGTTCCCCATTTTGCGAACACCCCATATGTGCTCGTAGCCTGTTGTATTGGCGCACAGCAGGCCTCTAGAGGCAAAGTGCAAAATATGTTTTTTGCAGGCCTGAATTGGCAGACATGGATTTTAGCTGCCATTCAAATCGCTCCCAGGTCATGGTCTGACTGTAAATTGGAGTCTGGTAGAAAATGTCCGAACTCCAATATTGTCTAACGTTAGGGTTCTTTACTACGCCCATATGCAGCACGAGTCCCCAAAACTTCTTCATCTCTGCTGCATTTACTGGGGTCCAACCTAGGGGTCTAGCATATGGCGAACTAGGGTTCTGAGTAATGACTTGTTGGGCGTACAAATTGGTTTGGGCCACCATTAGATTTACAAAATATTCAGAGAAGAAGATTTTGAAAAAATCTAGCTCAGTGAAGCCCGCACAATCTACCAGAATTCCTGAGTGGCCCACAAACTCAGGAATTTGGGGCTGATAATTCTCAGGGGGTGGGGTCCATGTGGGCTCCATCAGCTGCTACCCTGGGGCACCTTCTAGAGGGTCCCTCATCAGCAGATGATGATGATGATGATCAGGAGGTAGAGAAGTAGAGGAAAGTGGCATCCTCTTCTCCCTCACTGCAAACTCGGTATCGGAGGCTAGCATGGCGTATGCCTCTTCAGCTGAGCATAGTCATTGGGATGAATGGGACCTTTTTTTTTTTTTGGGGGTGTGAAACGTGTAAACCTTTATTTAGTGTGAGGGATGTGTATGTAGTGTTTTCACACATGAAGGGGCTTTTAATAAATTTTTAATTAAATTTAGAAGAAAAGTTGTAAAAAAAAAACTGTTTTCTGCGAATAGAAAAATTTTTGCACAAACTGAGCGATCAGTAATGGACACAAATTGCACTTACGCAGATGGTGTGTTCGTGCAAAAATCTAAACTGACACTAACTGAAATTGAAATCAGCACAAATAATCCGCAGGTGCTGATCAGGCAGGTACGCACTGAAAAGCACTTGGAGGTCACAGCAAAAATAGTGCACGGACCAATTTGTGTCTGTAAAAAAAGGATGGGAGGGGGGTGGAAAGGGACAAGGGATCTGGAACAGCTACAAATGACAAAAATCTGTGCAGCTATTCCAGATGTTGTTGTTATTTTCAGCAGCAAAAGGGTTAAATTTGTAGTGGTGGTACAGCACAAGTCCCAGCAGAACAGATCCTCTGCATGCAGTAATCAGCTAGAATGGCTGCTTGCAGGGAAGTTCAGCCTCTTCCTGTGCAGCTATAGCGCTGCCATTGGCTGGAGCGTTGTTCCAGCCAATCGCAGCGCTGGCAGGGGACCCAAAAACTGGTGTCCCCTGCCTCACCTAGGATGTGACCAGTGCTGACCAGTTAAGCAACATCCACCGTCCCCTGACCTCCACCCGACCCTCCCCACAACTGCTGACAGCTTCCTGGGCTGCAATGTGACCAACACTTTGATCAGCCAATTGCAGTGCTTGGAGCTGGAAGGGGGTGGATCGGCACCACGCTGCTCTTTCCTGGCATGGCCTGGCCTGCTAGTAAGAGCAGCCATGGTGCAGCGATTCCACCCCGATCTTCCCCCAGAGACCCACAGACCTCATGAAGTACATGTATGTCATGGTTCTTTAAGTCCCGTCAAAATATGACGAACATGTACGTCATGGGTCCTTAAGGGGTTAAAAACAGCACACAGCAGCTATGGTGCTCGCGATCAGCCGCCATATTTAAATAACCACCCACCAAGGTATATTTACCTTGGGTGGTCAGGAAGGGGTTAAAACATTGTACAGGGAGTCCCCTTGTAGCAGTAAACGCTGCTCCTCAATGATCCGCAGGGCGGTGTAATGTGCGCGTCCGTTAGGCCATTGTTGGTGTCGAGGGCAGTGAGCGTTGGAGGCTTCATCCGAAGTCGCTTAGTTCTAAACTTAGGAGAAATACTGTACAGTGATTAGTCTCCGTACAGTATTAGAATGTATGGGCTCCGAGGAGCCAAAGTAAGTTATTCACGAAGTTGCGAGAGACTTTATTGAATAACTCAGGTAGTTGATTTTTAAAGTGGAAAAACACTTTAAAACTTGAAACTAAACTCGGCTTCGGTTCAGAGATACTAGACGGGACCGAAACAGAGTTCAGTTTCTAGTTTTAAAGTGTTTTTCAAAGTCTCTTGCAACTTCGTGAATAACTTACTTTGGCTCCTCACGGCCCATACATTCTAATACTGTACGGAGACAAATCACTGTACAGTATTACACCGACGTTTTGAACGAGGAAACTTAGGATAAAGCATCTGAAGCTCGCTTCGCTCAACACTGCGTCCGTCTCTATGCACAGCTACAAGCGCCTAGAACACAGAAGAACTGGAAAAAAATAAATAAAAAAATGAATGAACAAAAATATATAGAATACATTTTTTTTTGTTTCAACAATAAGTTTTTATTAAAAACAGTCAAACGGGCAGCTTTTACTTTGACTTGTACAGTAGAAAATATATAAGAATAAATATCGGGTGCGGAGGACATACAGAAAACCTGTTCTTTTCAGTAAAAGATGTCACATACAACGTGGCCTCCCCAGATAGCAGCCCGAAAATAAAATCACTGCACCCCCCCCTCTGCATACAAAATCACACTGCACCCCCCCTCTGCATACAAAATCACACTGAACCCCCCCCCCTCTGCATACAAAATCACACTGAACCCCCCCTCTGCATACAAAATCACACTGAACCCCCCTCTGCATACAAAATCACACTGAACCCCCCCCCCTCTGCATACAAAATCACATTGAACCCCCCCCCTGCATACAAAATCACACTGAACCCCCCCTCTGCATACAAAATCACACTGAACCCCCCCCTCTGCTTACAAAATCACACTGCACCCCCCCCCTCTGCATACAAAATCACACTGAACCCCCCCTCTGCATACAAAATCACACTGAACCCCCCCTCTGCATACAAAATCACACTGAACCCCCCCTCTGCATACAAAATCACACTGCACCCCCCCTCTGCATACAAAATCACACTGAACCCCCCCTCTGCATACAAAATCACACTGAACCCCCCCTCTGCATACAAAATCACACTGCACCCCCCCTCTGCATACAAAATCACACTGCACCCCCCCCTCTGCATACAAAATCACACTGCACCCCCCCTCTGCATACAAAATCACACTGAACCCCCCCTCTGCTTACAAAATCACACTGAACCCCCCCGCATACAAAATCACACTGCACCCCCCCCCCCGCATACAAAATCACACTGCACCCCCCCCCCGCATACAAAGTCACACTGAACCCCCCCTCTGCATACAAAATCACACTAAACCCCCCCTCTGCATACAAAATCACACTAAACCCCCCCTCTGCATACAAAATCACACTAAACCCCCCCTCTGCATACAAAATCACACTGAACACCCCCTCTGCATACAAAATCACACTGAACCCCCCCCCCCCCCTCTGCATACAAAATCACACTGAACCCCCCCCCTGCATACAAAATCACAGTCCCTCCCCATACAATATTACTCGGCCCCCCTGCACACAATATTACACAGTCGTCCCCCCATACAATATTACTCAGCCCCCTGCTCACAATATTACTAAGGCTACTTTCACACTAGCGTTCGATCGGATCCGTTCTGAATGGATCCGATCATAATAATGCAGACGGATGCTCCGTTCAGACTTTTACATTGAAAGTCAATGGGGGACGGATCCGCTTGAAGATTGAGCCATATTGTGGCATCTTCAAACGGATCCGTCCCCATTGACTTACATTGTAAGTCTGGACGGATCCGCACGCCTCCGCACGGCCAGGCGGACACCCGAACGCTGCAAGCAGCATTCAGGTGTCCGCCTGCTAAGCGGAGCGGAGGCTGAACGCCGCCAGACTGATGCAGTCTGAGTGGATCCGCATCCATTCAGACTGCATCAGGGCTGGACGGAAGCGTTCGGGTCCGCTCGTGAGCCCCTTCAAACGGAGCTCACAAGCGGACACCCGAACGCTAGTGTGAAAGTAGCGTAAGCCCCCCTGCTCACAATATTACTAAGCCCCCCCTGCTCACAATATTACAGTCTCCCCCATACAATATTACTAAGCCCCCCTGCACACAATATTACACAGTCCCCCCCATACATTACTCGGCCCTCCTGCACACAATATTACACAGTCCCCCCCATACATTACTCGACCCTCCTGCACACAATATTACACAGTCCCCCCCATACATTACTCGGCCCTCCTGCACACAATATTACACAGTCCCCCCCCATACATTACTCGACCCTCCTGCACACAATATTACACAGTCCCCCCCATACATTACTCGGCCCTCCTGCACACAATATTACACAGTCCCCCCCCATACATTACTCGGCCCTCCTGCACACAATATTACACAGTCCCCCCCATACATTACTCGGCCCTCCTGCACACAATATTACACAGTCGTCCCCCCATACAATATTACAAAGTCCCCTGCTCACAATATTACACAGTCCCCCCCCATACATTACTCGGCCCTCCTGCACACAATATTACACAGTCCCCCCCATACATTACTCGGCCCTCCTGCACACAATATTACACAGTCGTCCCCCCATACAATATTACAAAGTCCCCTGCACACAATATCACACAGTCCCCCCAATACAATATCACTCAGCCCCCTCCTGCACACAATATCACTCAGCCCCCTCCTGCACACAATATTACACAGTCCCCCCCAATACAATATCACTCAGCCCCCTCCTGCACACAATATTACAATGCCAGGATAAGGGAATCTGAGGTTTTCTGACAGAACACCCCACCTCAGCAGACAGTTCTCGATCCCCCTCCTCTCAGCATGTCCACAGCACATGTACCTCCAGCACTGACAGACACTCTCTCCCCCCCTCTTTCAGTGGTGACCTGCTCTGCAAACAGCCTGATCTCTCCATCTTCCGACACTTCGTTTCCCGCTGCCCATTCAGTCACGTGAGTGACTCATTGACGTCTGAAGGTCTGTTTCTTGATAGGAGTTTAACCCCTTAGTCCGTTTTGTGTCTGGAGTTTAGCTGAGAATAAAATAAGAGGGCACATTGAGGGCTGCAGGGGGAGGGGGGGATCGGGGAATCTCAGAAGTCTGACACAGAGTAGTAGCAGGGAAGCCTGTGGCAGGGGCTGACTGGGCATGCGCATTTACACAGCAGCTATGGACGGATCTTCTCCATGTCTCGTGCAGCTATGGACGGACTGTCTGCACATCAGAACGAGGCTCAGGGTGTGTGGCTTCAGATTGTTTAAAAAATAGGCATATCTTCTTAAAGACATATATTAGGAAATGTCTTTTTTCCCTGCCTCCCACACAGTTGCTGAAAATACATGGAGAGTGGCCAACCCCTTTAACTTTGAATCTGCAAAAAATGCTTGCACATGCCCTCATCTTCTCCCGCCTAGACTACTACAACACTCTCCTCTGTGGCCTTCCATCAAGCACTCTTGCACCCCTCCAATACATCCTCAACTCTGCTGCCCTACTGCACTTCTCACCCTATTACTCCTCTGCCTCTCCCCTCTGCCAATCCCTTCACTGGCTCCCCGTTGCCTAGCGAATTCACTTCAAAGTACTAACAAATGCATACAAGGCCGTCCATAACCTGTCCCCTCCCTACATCTCTGAGCTACTTTCCCAATACATCCCCACGCGCACTCTCCGATCCTCACAAGACCTTCTTCTCTCCTCTTCTCTTATCACCTCTTTCCACTATCGCCTCCAAGATTTCTCCCGTGCATCCCCCATACTCTGGAAGTCGCTACCCCAACATATCAGACTCTTACCTACAGTGGAATCCTTCTTAAGAAACCTGAAAACCCACCTCTTCAGCCAAGTCTACAACCAGTGACCCTGCTGCCTCTATACTGACATGACCAACTTCACCCGCACCTACTGTGTCCTTCTCCCATACCATGTAGACTGTAAGCCCTCACGGGCAGGGCCCTCTCTGCTTCTGTACCAGTTTGTAACTCGTTTTGTTTATGATTAGTGCAATTGTCTGTATTATGTATGTATACCTCTTCTCATATGTACAGCGCTATGGAATGAATGGCGCTTTAATATTAAATAATAATAATGTGTGCAACATACAAAACAAAATAATGCACTAAAAACAATAGCAAAAATGACTCTCCTAATAATGTTATATAAAGTCATGTATTTTATTTAAACCTGTAGGTTGTCTAGAACCAAGTTGGAATATCCAGTACGCTTCCCTATACAGTCCTACATTAATTATAAAACTAAGTTTGCAGTGTACCTAATAACATGTGAGAGGTGTAAGCTACAATATGTGGGTTGCACCACAAATGAAATAAAAACAAGGATACGCAAGCATATTTGAAAAACCGCAATGTATCTGCTGTCAGTTTACATTGTGTGGTTATGCACGGGGGTGACACCTCCGGATTAATTGTGCAGGGAATAGAAAGAGTTAGTTTTCCTATTAAAGGGGGGAATCACAGAAGGAAACTTTTAAACAGGGAAGCATACTGGATATTCCAACTTGGTTCTAGACAACCTACAGGTTTAAATAAAAGATATATAACATTATTAATTAGGAGAATAATTTTTGCTATTGTTTTTAGTGCATTTTTTTTGTATGTTGCACACATGTATATGTTTTTTTATTATGTGTTTTTTGTTATATGCACACTAAGTAATTTTGTTTAGAGGTGGCTAGTTGTATGATTGAACCATCTGTGCTGTTCTTGGCCATGTGACTCTCTGATTACCTGGCCAGGTGTATTAATAGCATATATAGTGCAAATATTTGGAAGTTCTATGTGTCATGAGGAAGGACCACAAATTACCTGTGGTTCTAAAACACGTAACTGAACTTATCCTGTCATTTGAAGATTTTAAACCACAAATAAAGCTATGATTTTTTGCTACCTTGGAGCTGGATTTTTCTTCATTTTCTGCTACACAATTATTGCATCCAGGTGCGATATCCGGGCTCAGAGGGTGGAGGGGAAGGTGAGAGCTGCATTATGCCTTCTTTGTGATAGAAATGTTGTATGTTTTAAATCGATGAAACCTTAGGAGATGTAACAATTCTGTATATTTAGCTTCTTAAAAATAACTAATTTGACAGGACACATTTTTTTAAATAGTTCTCTTACTATTTATTATGTGGCAACTGTATGAGGTGAAGTAAGATGCATATTGTACAGGCCAGGGGTGAAATACTATATATGTCCAAACTTCTCTTAACTCAAATGTGATTAAAAACTCCAACTTGACATGAAACACATACAACACAATATCGCAAAATTCTAGCAAAACCCTTGACAGGCTGACAGACTGAATTCATAATAAAACCACTTGGTGGCCACACATAGATACATATAGGATGGACATAATATTGTGAAATCATGATTTAACTTTTTTTTTTAAAGAAGAAAGTAAACTGGCCATCTCACTACACATGTCAGGTTATGTTGGGTCATGCAAAAAGGTAAAGAAGGTCACATCTGTATGTGCTATTTGGTCTCAAATTAGGAAGACTAAAGTGGCTCACTTTAAGGCTTACAATTATTGACAGTTTGTTAGAGAGATATAAGGGAATCACTGGAATATGTTAACATGGATAAGTGCCTTCTACTAACTGTTTTCAGCACTTCTTAGTAGATTTACACCTTCTCAATTCTTATTGAATAATTATATATATACAGTACAGACCAAAAGTT
This sequence comes from Bufo gargarizans, assembly GCF_014858855.1. Classification (NCBI taxonomy): domain Eukaryota; kingdom Metazoa; phylum Chordata; class Amphibia; order Anura; family Bufonidae; genus Bufo; species Bufo gargarizans. The sequence goes on along the minus strand of NC_058085.1, from coordinate 192,228,704 downwards.
TGGACACACCTTCTCATTCAAAGAGTTTTCTTTATTTTCATGACTATGAAAATTGTAGATTCACACTGAAGGCATCAAAACTATGAATAAACACATGTGGAATTATATACTTTTCAGAAAAGTATGAAACAACTGAAAATATGTCATATTCTAGGTTCTTCAAAGTAGCCACCTTTTGCTTTGATTACTGCTTTGCATACTCTTCGCATTCTCTTACTGAGCTTCAAGAGGTAGTCGCCTGAAATGGTCTGGTGGGAACCAGGCAAGTAGAGTCCATCCGTTCACCTTTTCTGCGTCGCACCAAAGACACGGTGGTTGGAACCAAAGATCTCAAATTTGGACTCATCAGAACAAAGCACAGATTTCCACTGGTCTAATGTCCATTCCTTGTGTTCTTTAGCCCAAACAAGTCTCTTCTGCTTGTTGCCTGTCCTTAGCAGTGGTTTCCGAGCAGATATTCTACCATGAAGGCCTGATTCACACAGTCTCCTCTTAACAGTTGTTCTAGAGATGTGTCTGCTGCTAGAACTCTGTGTGGCATTGACCTGGTCTCTAATATGAGCTGCTGTTAACCTGCGATTTCTGAGGCTGGTGACTCAAATGAACTTATCCTCCGCAGCAGAGGTGACTCTTGGTCTTCCTTTCCTGGGGCGGTCCGCATGTGAGCCAGTTTCTTTGTAGCGCTTGATGGTTTTTGTGACTGCACTTGGGGACACTTTCAAAGTTTTCCCAATTTTTCGGACAGACTGACCTTCATTTCTTAAAGTAATGATGGCCACTCGTTTTTCTTTACTTAGCTACTTTTTTCTTGCCATAATACAAATTCTAGCAGTCTATTCAGTAGGACTATCAGCTGTGTATCCACCTGACTACTCCACAACACAACTGATGGTCCCAACCTCATTTATAAGGCAAGAAATCCCACTTATTAAACCTGACAGGGCACACCTGTGAAGTGAAAACCATTTCAGGTGACTACCGCTTGAAGCTTATCAAGAGAATGCCAAGAGTGTGCAAAGCAGTAATCAAAGCAAAAGGTGGCTACTTTGAAGAACCTAGAATATGACATATTTTCAGTTGTTTCATACTTTTTTGATAAGTATATAATTCCACATGTGTTAATTTATAGTTTTGATGCCTTCAGTGTGAATCTACAATTTTCATAGTCATGAAAATAAAGAAAACTCTTTGAATGAGAAGGTGTGTCCAAACTTTTGGTCTATACTGTACATACATAAATATATACATACATATATATGTATGTATATATACACTCACCTAAAGAATAAATAGGAACACCTGTTCTATTTCTCATTAATGCGATTATCTAGTCAACCAATCACATGGCAGTTGCTTCAATGTATGTAGGGTTGTGGTCCTGGTCAAGACAATCTCTTAAAATCCAAACTGAATGTTAGAATGGGAAAGAAAGGTGATTTAAGCAATTTTGAGCGTGGCATGGTTGTTGGATTGTTGAAGACTGGAAAAATGTTGCCTGGTCTGATGAGTCTCGATTTCTGTTGAGACATTCAAATGGTAGAGTCCGTATTTGGCGTAAACAGAATGAGAACATGTATCCATCATGCCTTGTTACCACTGTGCAGGCTGGTGGTGGTGGTGTAATGGTGTGGGGGATGTTTTCTGGGCACACTTTAGGCCCCTTAGTGCCAATTGGCCATCATTTAAATGCCACGGGTTACCTGAGCATTGTTTGTGACCATGTCCATCCCTTCATGACCACCATGTACATATCCTCTGATGGCTACTTACAGCAGAATAATGCACCATGTCACAAAGTTCGAATCATTTCAAATTGGTTTCTTAAACATGACAATGAGTTCACTGTACTAAAATCACCCCCACAGTCACCAGATCTCAACCCAATAGAGCATCTTTGGGATGTGGTGGAACATGACCTTCGTGCCCTGGATGTGCATCCCTCAAATCTTCATCAACTGCAAGATGCTATCCTATCAATATGGGACAACATTTCTAAAGAATGCTATCAGCACCTTGTTGAATTAATGCCACGTAGAATTAAGGCAGTTCTGAAGGCAAAAGGGGGTCCAACACCGTATTAGTATGGTGTTCCTAATAATTCTTTAGGTGAGTGTATATATACACACTGATTTAATTTAATTGAACAACCCTCCCAAAAATTTAATTCCAACTGTGTGTAAATGCAACTCACATAAACGGACGATTGAGGCTTGACACTCAATTTTTACGTTAACACAGTTAGATTGCTGCTATAGCATGTGTTTTGCTGTAGTAATCATGTAATCACCAAACTAAAATGTAATTGCAACCATGTGGAAATTAAATTCACATAAATGGATGATTGAGGCTTGACGTTCAATTTCACGTTACCACTCACAGGTAGATTGCTGTTATATCTTTTTTAATGCTGCAGTAATCACATATTTGTATGCTGCTTAATTAAATTGAACCCCACAATAAAAGGATTTCTGTGAAAATGGGGGAAAAATTATTTGAAGTTAGCTGCTTTTTAGGTCTATACTGCAGCAGCTGTAGTTCTGCTAGGTGGCATAGCCAGCAACAGCTCCTGTTTTCTCTCTCCCTCGGTCTAAACTGGTTAGCTCCTCCTTAATTTAAACAAAATTGAGGCAAAACCATAATAAATTTGTGCAGAACCACATTACTTTTAGAAACAGTTATTTCTAAATTGTAGCAAGTCACATGGCAAAAAAAGATCCTGCATTACCAGCTCAGAGGAAGGGGACACAGACTGAAAGTAGGTGGAGGAGGATGTGAGAAAGTGGTGAAAGGGAACAATAGGTTACAAAGGTGGGTGGTATAACCATGAGAAGCAGTATGTGAGAAAAGAGGGGGGAGGGTGTCATCTTTGGGCAAAATATGTGAGAAAAGGAGGGGACCATATAAAAAAGTGTGTGCAAAAGGTAGGTGGAACCTTGGAGAGCATTATGTGACTAAGGGGGTCCTGGGGAGCATGTTTGTCCGGGGGCATGGGGAGCATGTTTGTGACGGGGCATGGGAAGATGACAAGAGGAAGGGATGATAAGCAGTCTTTATTATAAGTGATGTGGGAGTGCACTGGAGGCACATGGCAGTTATGGGATGCTTGCTAACAGTGTGTTGTAAGGAGTGTATGAGTGTAGTATGTGCATCTGGTTTTTATGTAGTATTGTGAATATGTAATGTACTGTAGTGCATTGTCTTTGTACAGTAGTAATTAAGGTGTCTAGGATCAGTTTTTTTTATTTGTTTAGATCCCATCTGGGATCTAAATTAGTTTAGGGGGTCTGGTCTGAGGTCTGACTACTAAGGGCCATAATCAGGTAAATGTTAATTTGTCATAGTATGTCTTGTGCACCACTATTGAGTAGGGGTTATATTGTGATGTGGGCGGCAAGGGATATTGTATGTGGGCTGGTGAGGTTACTGCATTTTAATCTCAGTCTGGCCCTGGCTGCCTGTATCACCTGAATGAAGCCATAAAGTGGCCTGCAGCCTATTAGAGTGAATGGCTAAAAGGCTCCCTTCCCTACTGCAATATTCAACTATGTTCACGGTTACAGTTGAATGTGACATTTGCCCAGGGATCTAGGGCACGGAGCCAAGAGGCTTGTAAGACAAGCTGTGGTCACTATAACAATACACTTCTTGTTTTTCCTTTATAGAAAGCATCTGTTTGATGTAGTACAATCCCCTTGTGTGCTGTTTGCCCTCATAGATGGCCATGCTTTATATTTTTTACCTTTCACAATATTATTTGACAAAATCCAGATGTATGTGAATATGGTGATCTCTGGTGTAAGTTATTATCAGCTCCAATTAACAATTGATGCAAACAAATGTTGAGTTTGAGAATGAACGTCTTATAACTGTTCTTAATGCAATAATTAAGCTTTGTTTACATGCCACCAGAATTCTCCTTTAATTTGGCATTATAAGCATGCCTTGCTGATATAAAGAGTTGCTTAAAATTAATTCATCTCATGTGTTGGATGATTTATTAATTTTTGGATTAAATCAATGCAGCATGTAACACCCATAAAACTCAGTTTAGCGGCTGAGTCAGTCATACCCATCAATTATACTTTCCTTCCGGAGAGCAGAAGTTTAGCTTTTTATTTATCTCATAGTTTTATCTTTTTAACATTATCCTGCTCAGTACCAGAATAGACAACCATGAACACAGAAAAAACTGCTCACAGCCATAATTATATCTGGTTGTATAACTAGATAACATTTATGTAAAATGAAGTTGAACTAAGCAAAAATACTGACCTCAACTGCTCTAAGCAGTGGCAGTTTTTCTATATATTTGGATGTGAATCTCAACGAGGTTTTCTTTTTCGTTACATTACTCTGAAATAACCTTCTTACAACATCTATTGGTGCCAACAATAGAAGATTCTTGATATTTCTTCACGTCCAAATGATTGAATAGGCAGAATAAAAAGCTGTGTATTAATAGATGTGGACAATGCAGTACACTGTGTTTAATATGGTCTTTGTACAGACAGTAGATGTGGTTATATATAGTTACATACATTCTTCATGGACCTTACACATTTTTTACAGCTATATTAGGGTAGAACCACACAGCACAGCCGTGATCCGGTCAGGTTGCAATGAAGACTGCGCTGCCACGTGGTATTGAAGTTGCTATTAACAATGATGACCAACTAAATAGTATGGTCTTCATTAGTTAAATGTAAGTCAGCTGTGGGCTAATTGGCCATGTGGTTCTTGACTGTGGCACGGCTGCAACCCAAACAGTTCACGACCTCGCTGTGAACTTCCAAGCTTCTCATCATTTAGATGCTGTGGTCCCGCCTGACCACAGTATCTAAAGGGTTAAATGTCTGCAATCAGCATTGTTGGAAATCAGACATTAGCCGTGGGCCTCTGCTTTTTGAAACAACAAAGATCTGCAGGCTATAATTCCGCGCAAGGGTTAAAAGAAGAGTCCATTGCATTTATTACCCCCAAAATGGTACCAATAAAATCTATAGCTCACCCTACAAAAATTAAGCCCAACATAGCTCTATAAATGGGGATGCATATATAGCTCTATAAATGGCTCTATAAATGGGGATGAATATCTTCAAATTTTTTTTTTCAACAGTAGTTACATAGTTAATTAGTTACATAGTTAATACGGTTGAAAAAAGACAAACATCCATCAAGTTCAACCAAGGGATAAGTGGGGACGCGAATCCCAGAAGGAAGTGAGACTCAGATTTCTACACATTTTCATAAGCATTAATGTTTTTTACTTTTAAGAATTCATCTTTGAAACTGTCCACTGTTCCTGCTGTGACCGGTATTCATATTCCAGATGAGGCCGCACCAGCACTTTGTAAAGTGGTAGTATTACATCTCTGCCCCGCAACGCCATGCCTCTTTTAATGCATGACAATATTCTGGTGGCCTTAGGGCTCTTTCACACTTGCGTTCTTTTCTTCCGGCATAGAGTTCCGTCGTCGGGGCTCTATGCCGGAAGAATCCTGATCAGTTTTATCCTAATGCATTCTGAATGGAGTGAAATCCGTTCAGGATGCATCAGGATGTCTTCAGTTCCGGAACGGAACGTTTTTGGGCCGGAGAAAATACTGCAGCATGCTGCGCTTTTTGCTCCGGCCAAAAATCCTGAAGACTTGACACAAGGCCGGATCCGGAATTAATGCCCATTGAAAGCCATTGATCCGGATCCGGCCTTAAGCTAAACGTCGTTTCGGCGCATTGCCGGATCCGACGTTTAGCTTTTTCTGAATGGTTACCTGCCGGGACGCTAGAGTCCTGGCAGCAATGGTAAACGGTAGTGGGGAGCAGCATACTTACCGTCTGTGCAGCTCCCGGGGCGCTCCAGAGTGACGTCAGGGCGCCCCAAGCGCATGGATCACGTGATCACATGGCACGTCATCCATGCGCATGGGGCGCTCTGACGTCATTCTGGAGCGCCCCGGGAGCCGCATGGACTGTAAGTATACCGCTCCCCCGCTCCCCGCTCCTCGCTCTTACTATGGCAACCAGGACTTTAATAGCGTCCTGGCTGCCATAGTAACACTGAAAGCATTATGAAGACGGATCCGTCTTCAAATGCTTTCAGTACACTTGTGTTTTTCCGGATCCGGCGTGTAATTCCGGCAAGTGGAGTACACGCCGGATCCAGACAACGCAAGTGTGAAAGAGGCCTTAGAAGCAGTTGACTGACATTGTGTGCTGTAATTTAATATACCATCCACAAGGATACCCAAATTCTTCTCTATAACTGACTCTCCCAGTGCAACATCACCTAGGACATATGAAGCAAAGAGATTATTACAACCAAGATGCATAACTTTACATTTGTCCACATTGAACCTCATTTGCCAAGTTGATGCCCAATTACTCAGAGTGTTTAAAGAAGACCTTTCACTACAATAAAAAATCTAAACTAAGCATACAGACATGGAGAGCGGTGCCCAGGGATCTCCCTGCACTTACTATTATCCCTGGGCGCCGCTCCGTTCTCCCGCTATAGGCTCCGGTATCTTCATATTTTCGGCTCAACTGGGTGAAGCCTGCCAGCGTCTCCTTCTCCCAGGCTGGAGTACTGGTTAATCGCAATGCTCAGCTCATAGCCTGAGGAAAAAAAAAAAAAAACTCTCAGGCTGAGAGCTGATTGCTGCGATTGGCCAGCGCTACAGACTTGGAGAAGGAGACGCCGGCAGGCTCCACCGAGTTGAGCCGAAAATCTGAAGATACTGGAGCCTATACCGGGAGAACGGAGCGGCGCCCAGAGATAATAGTAAGTGCAGGGAGATCCCTGGGCGTCACTCTCCATGTCTGTAAGCTTAGTTTAGATTTTTTATTGTAGTGAAAGGTCCTCTTTAAGTCAGCTTGTAGTTTGTGGACATCTTCCATAGATCGTTCAGTTCTACACAGCTTAGTGTCATCTGCAAAAAAAGATGTGGTGCTATTAATCCCGTCCTCAATATCATTAATAAATAAATTAAATAATAAAGGGCCCAGCACTGAACCTTGGGGTACACCACTTATACCTGGGACCATTCTGAATAGAAATCATTGACGACAACTCTCTGGACAATGTCCTTCAGCCAGTTTTCAATCCAATTGCAAACTATACTTTCCAAGCCAATAGACTTTACTTTACTTATTAAGCTTCTATGAGAGACAATATGAAAAGCCTTTGCTAAATCCAGAAACACTACATCCACAGACTCCCCTCTTTCTAGGCTACTGCTCACCTCCTCATAAAAACAAATCAGGTTAGTCTGACAACTTCTGACCTTGGTAAACCCATTCTGGTTATCACTTATAGAGATGTCCCGAACTATTTGTCGGCGAACAGTTCCCGGCAAACATAGCTTGTTCGCGTTCGCCGCGGCCCTGCAAGTGCACAGTGTCACATCAGTGCAACTCATATCTTGTGTCACAGTAGATTACACAAAAAACAAAACTATTTTGACTGTGAAATAATAGCAGTCAGTTGCCTGCACGTGTGCGTGGTTCAGGCCCTGCAAGTGCACAGTGTCACACCGATGCAACTCATATTTGTGTCACAGTAGATTACAAAAACTATTTTGACTGTGAAATAATAGCAGTCAGTTGCCTGCAAGCGTGTGTGTCAGGCCTACAGCGTCTACTCTGCCAACTTCTGCTAGTGCACAGCGCCACTCATATCTGGTGTCACAGTAGCTTGCACGCATAGTACAACTAAACTAATCTAACAAAAATGACAGGCAGAGGCAGGCCACCCCGCAGGAGCCGTTGTGGTCGTGGTGCTGTGATTCCCTTTGGCCCTAGAATAATGCCCAGTGTTCAGAGGCCACGTACCCTGAACTCGAAAAGTTCTGAGGACATAGTTGACTGGCTAACACAGGACACCCAATATTCTACAGCTTCTGCTCGGAACCTTGACGCACCATCCTCCTCCAGCTCAGCTTCGGGCACCTCTCAAGTTACTACTCACCCGCCTGCCGCCACCACCAACACTAGCACCACAGCTGCTTCACTTGATCTGTCAGAGGAGTTATTTACACATCAGTTGGAAGAAATGAGTGATGCACAACCATTATTGCCAGAGGATAACAGGGATATGTCTCAGTCAGGCAGCATTACACACATGGACGTACAGTGCGATGATGATGTTGTACCCGCTGCTGCTTCCTTTGCTGAGTTGTCAGATACAAGTGAAGCAGTTGATGATGACGATGTGTCCGTGGATGTTACGTGGGTGCCCGCTCGAAGAGAAGAAGAACAGGGGGGAAAGTTCAGATGGGGAGACAGAGAGAAGGAGGAGACGAGTTGGAAGCAGGGGGAGGTCGTCGCAAGGAGCTAGTGGCACAGTCAGACAGCATGCATCGGCACCCGGGGTCAGCCAGACAGCACGCCAACCAACGCATGCTGTTGCCACCACCAGAATGACGTTATTGCAGAGATCAGCAGTGTGGCATTTTTTTGTGTTTCTACCTCTGACACCAGCGATGCCATTTGCGACCTGTGCCAAAAGAAACTGAATCGTGGGAAGTCCAACACCCACCTCAGTACAACTGCTTTGCGAAGGCACATGATCTCAAATCACAAATGCCTATGGGATCAACACATGAGTACAAGCAGCACACAAACTCAAAGCCGCCATCCTCCTCCTGGTCCAGCATCTTCAGCCACATCAACCACTGCTGTCCTCCTTGCCCCCTCTCAACCATCTGCCACTCTGTCTCTCACCTTGAGCAGTTCCTGCTCATCTGCCCACAGTCAGGTGTCTGTCAAGGACATGTTTGAGCGTAAGAAGCCAATGTCACAAAGTCAACCCCTTGCCCGGCGTCTAACAGCTGGCTTGTCGTAACTCTTAGCCCGCCAGCTTTTACCATACAAGCTGGTGGAGTCTGAGGCCTTCCAAAAATTTGTAGCTATTGGGACACCGCAGTGGAAGGTACCCGGCCGAAATTTCTTTGCAGAAAAGGCAATCCCCAACCTGTACTCGATTGTGCAAAAGGAAGTCATGGCATGTCTGGCACACAGTGTTGGGGCAAGGGTCCATCTGACCACTGATACCTGGTTTGCAAAGCACGGTCAGGGCAGGTATATCACCTACACTGCGTATTGGGTAAACCTGCTGACGGCTGCCAAGCATGGAATGTGTGGCTCTGCAGAGGAGTTGGTGACACCGCCACGACTTGCAGGCAGGCCTGCTGCCACCTCCTCTACTCCTCCTACTCCACCCTCTACCATAACTTCCTCGGCTGAGTCCTCTTCTGCATCTGCGTCTTTCTCCACATTAACGGCACCCCCCCAGCTCCCCAGGAACTATTCAACATCTCGGATACGACAGTGTCACGCCGTCTTGGGGTTGACTTGCCTGAAAGCAGAGAGTCACACCGGACCAGCACTTCTGTCTGCCCTAAACGCACAGGTGGATCCGTGGCTGACTCCCTACCAACTGGAGATCGTCAAAGTGGTGTGCGACAGCAGAAGCAATTTGTTGGCGGCATTGAATTTGGGCAAGTTGAAACATGTGCCGTGCATGGCGCATGTGTGTAATCTGATTGTACAATGCTTTGTGCATAAGTACCCAGGCTTACAGGACATCCTCAAGCAGGCCAGGAAGGTGTGTGGCCATTTCAGGCGTTCCTACACGTCCATGGCGCACTTTTCAGATATCAAGCGGCGAAACAACATGCCAGTGTGGCGCTTGATTTGTGACAGCCCGACACGTTGGAATTCAACACTCCTAATGTTTGACCATCTGCTCCAACAAGAAAAAGCCGTCAACGAGTATTTGTATGACCAGGGTGCTAGGACAGCCTCTGCTGAGCTGGGAATTTTTTTTGCCATGTTACTGGACCCTCATGCGCAATGCCTGCAGGCTCATGCACCAAAGGCACCATCAGCAACATCATCCCATTTGTTTTCTTCCTGGAGCGTGCCCTGCAAAGAGTGCTGGATCAGGCCATAGATGAGCTTGAAGAGGAAGAGTTGTGGTCACCATCACCACAAGAAACTGCCTTTTCAGCATTGCTTGCTGGACCTGCGGCAACGCTGGAAGAGGAGTGTGAGGAAGAGGAGTCAGAGGAGGAATGTGTCTTTGAGGAGGAGGAGGAAGACCAAACACAGCAGGCATCCCAGGGTGCTCGTTGTCACCTATCTGGTACCTGTGGTGTTGTACGTGGCTGGAGGGGAAGAACAGACTTTCAGTGAGATCACTGAGGACGAGGAACGGGACATGAGTAGCTCGGCATCCAACCTTGTGCAAACGGGGTCTTTCATGCTGTCGTGCCTGTTGAGGGACCCTCGTATAAAAAGGCTGAAGGAGAACGACCTGTACTGGGTGGCCACGCTACTAGACCCCCGGTATAAGCAGAATGTGCCTGAAATGTTACCGAATTACCGCAAGTCCAGAATAATCTTTTGGATAAATAACTATAGGACCAGACTAGGGCAAGGTTAATTATACACTTTATTTACAGATGCCTAAACAGGCAAAGAAACCTATCTTGGCCCAAGTCAAATTAATATATCACTTTTATTCAATAAACATTAAAACCTGAATAGATGCATAGAACGCAATGGTACTGACCATTGAACCAGAAAAGTATATAGGATATTAAAAACACAGCCACCAAACCTCTGCTGTTGACATTGGCTTAATGACATAGGAGAAAAAAAAAAAGGAAAAAGGGAAGAAACGAGGGAAAAGGGGGGGGGGGGGGGGACATTCACTATCCCTGCCCCTAATTGTGAAAAGGAAATTTGATTACCCTACCTCGTCTGCACTTAATGGCTACAGTGAAAACTAATTGCCTTACTTTCACATCTACTGCATGTGTACTGGTGTACGATTTGTGTCATCAGAACACCCAGGCAAATATAGATGCTACCTATCTCCTGCCTATTAGTGCAGACGTGGATAACACTTTAGATTCTCCTATACACGCCAGCTACCGGATGGATTACAGCTTCATTACTGACAGTAGCTGGCGTGTATAGGAGAATCTAAAGTGTTATCCACGTCTGCACTAATAGGCAGGAGATAGGTAGCATCTATATTTGCCTGGGTGTTCTGATGACACAAATCGTACACCAGTACACATGCAGTAGATGTGAAAGTAAGGCAATTAGTTGTCACTGTAGCCATTAAGTGCAGACGAGGTAGGGTAATCAAATTTCCTTTTCACAATTAGGGGCAGGGATAGTGAATGTCCCCCCCCCCCCCCCCCTTTTCCCTCGTTTCTTCCCTTTTTCCTTTTTTTTTTTCTCCTATGTCATTAAGCCAATGTCAACAGCAGAGGTTTGGTGGCTGTGTTTTTAATATCCTATATACTTTTCTGGTTCAATGGTCAGTACCATTGCGTTCTATGCATCTATTCAGGTTTTAATGTTTATTGAATAAAAGTGATATATTAATTTGACTTGGGCCAAGATAGGTTTCTTTGCCTGTTTAGGCATCTGTAAATAAAGTGAATAATCTTTTGGGAGACACCTATGTCATTTCCCGTCCAAAAAAAATATTTGCTGGTTGAATAAAAGTAACTTTAAGTCAAAATTTGCCAGGGGTATAAATAATTATGAGCAGCACTGTGTGTATATATATATATATTATGCAGAATGGGACAAATACTGAGCACTGAGGCATATTTTATATTGCAGGGGCTTGTTTTAGTTAAGTGTGTATAAAAAAATCCCATAAATGTCACTGGTGTCTGAGATATAATTTTTATGTCATGCTCTTCATAATAAATGTCGCTAATACAACAGACCTTTATAAAACCAAATCAGCTCTGTCCTGTCATACCTGTGTTCAAGGGCATACATACCATAAAGATATCCCATGTGTCTGTTATATGATCCATACAGACAAGCCTGGCCTTCCTTGATCAAATCCTTTCTGTTATCGAGTGGTGTGAACATGTGCAGCTCCTTAATTTCTCGAGGACTTGAAATGTTAGAGTATGGCTACTACAGTGACACAATAGTGTATGGCCGCATTGCGATACTTGTTGCGTGACATGAATGTTGTGCAACATTTCATATCATTTATCTCAATGGAGTCGCAATGCAACATACAATGTGATGCAGCTTTAACGCAACAGTCACAAGAAATCTAAGTCAGATTTTTTTATGCATAACCCATGTCGCTGTGTATCCGTACTCTTAACAAAGAAGATTCCAATTAATTAGAATTGACAGGAAAGCAGGTATCAAGCCCTTCTTTCAAAACAAGCCATCAAAATGGCAGGCCCAGTTTTATCTTTATTATGGGACATGTTAATATGTCTCAAATATGCTACTGGGAAATCATATAACTGTTTGGCCACACTGCAGCAGGGCATTTCTCCTAGCAACCAGAAGAATGAACACTGCAGGAAGGATGGGAAAAGGAGTGCAGCAAAGGTCAGACAGATGCTGGTGGATGGGGATTCTATTATTAGGTGGACAGACAGGGTCATCTGTTGCCGAGACCGTGAATGCCGAACAGTGTGTTGTTTGCCGGGTGCTCGGGTTTCGCATATTGCGGATCGGATTGACAGATTGCTCGGTGGGGCTGGGGAAGACCCGGCGGTCATGGTACACATTGGCACAAATGACAAAGTCAGTGGGAGATAGAAGGTCCTTAAAAATTATTTTAAGGAGCTAGGTGAGAAGCTTAAGTCCAGGACCTCCAAGGTAGTGTTTTCAGAAATACTAACAGTGCCACGAGCGTCACTAGAGAGACAACGGGAGCTTAGGGAGTTAAACAAATGGCTCAGAAGCTGGTGCAAGAAGAAAGGGTTTGGGTTCATGGAGAACTGGGCCGATTTCTACAAATCCTACAAATATCCGCCACTGACCCATATTCAGGAACTGTGAAGTATGGCTCCTGCAGAAGTCTGTGGTTCCATATAGTGTTGATTGAGCACCAAAGTGCTCGTGTGCTCGGGTGCTCTGGCTTAGCACATTTGTATGCTTGTGTACTCTACCGAGCACCTGAGCACAATGGAAGTCAATGGGAGAACCCCAGGCACACCGTGCTCGGAAGAGAAGAGGGTATCTGGTTCCCCAAAAAAATTGGTTAGAAATTGATGGAAACCCCATCAAAATGGTTTGGAAACAGCATTAAGAGAATAGCTATGTAGATGCGTCTTGGACTTCTATTATCTATGACATACAATAGACAACCGCACAAAGGCTATATGCCAAAAGCCGGGTATGTGCAAGCCATCAATCTATCCATGAGACAGATAACAGGCTTAGTCAGCATACCTTACAATGGCAGCCTTGTGCACTATAAGACATTCCAAATGAGCTCTCCTCTGACTCAGAGCCAGTAAGCCTCAAAGTTACTTCAGATCAGTTGGATGGCTTGGGTGGACCTGCACACCTAGATCAATATCATTAGGGAGACAAAAAGTTTTCTGATTGTCCTAGCAAAATATTCAATAACCTTTCTATACAGTTTTGTCATGTAAAAACTAATTTGCATAAACATTGACATATGGGAAAAACATGCAAATGAGCAGAATCTGCCTTGTTTTTCAGCTAAAAAAACATCTGCATGGAAAATTAGCGATCTACACTACTTATGAACAGCATCATCTAATGGATTCATAGTCTTGTCATAAGACTATGAAATCAATAGATGGCGCTGTTTATGAGTCATTACAAGCAGGGAAATAGTCTTCAGATAAACCATAGCAAGCTTATATTACTGCAGATAAAGTGCTAGAAGGTGTGTGAATGATAGCAGCAATCCGATATACACTTCAGTGTTAGCGCAGGCTATTAAAGGCTAAGTGCTTCACAGTGTGTGGACTTTGTTGAGCAGTGCGCACCACTTACTAGCACCCCAACAAGATGAACAGCACCATCTATTGGTTTCATAGTCTTATGACAAGACTATTACTTTTGTCATAAGACTATGAAACCAATAGATGGCACTGTTTGTGAGTAGTGTAGATTGCTAATTTTCCATGTAAATGATTTTTCAGATGAAAAACAAGGCAGATTCTGCCCATTTGCATGTCTTTCCCATATGCCCATGTTAATGCAAATTCATTTTTAAATGAGAAAACTGTATAGAAAGGTTATTAAATATTATGTTAGGACAATCAGAAAACTTTTTGTCTCCATAATGATATTGGTCTAGGTGCGCAGATCCACCCAAGCCATCCAACAGATATGAAGTAGCTTTAAGGCTTACTGGCTCTCAGTCAGATGAGAGCTGGTTTGGAATGTCTTATAGTGCACAAGTCTGCCATTGCATGCTGACTAAGCCTATCATCTGTCTCATGGATAGATTGATGGCTTGCATATGCCTTACTTTTGGCATATAGCTAGGGTTGAGTGGACACCTGGATGTTCTGGTTCGGCCAAACTTCACAAAAAAGTTCGAGTTCGGGACCTGAATTGACTTCAAACCTATTGAAGTCAATGAAAACCCGAACTTTTGAGCACTAAAATTGCTCTAAAAATGTCATGGAAAGGGCTAGAGGGCTGCAAATGCCAGCAAAATGTGGTTAAGAGCATGGCAAGTGCTCTGCAAACAAATGTCGATAGGGAAATGACTTTAAATAACATAAAATACGTAAAAAAAAAAATATATAATCTTGATCTAGGAGGACGAGGTCCATATGGAGTACGAGGTTGAGGAGGCAGTAGATGCGGCGGTGTAGGTGGAAGCGGCGATGGAGGAGGTAGCCTACACTTGCTTTTGGTTTTAAATTATTATTATAATTTTTTAATTAGAGTACACCCCCAAAAAATTGGGAAATATAACCTGTGATAATCCCTCCAGTCGTGCTAAACAAACATTCAGACAATAAACTGGTTGCAGGGCAGGCCAGCATCTCCAAGGCGAAAAGGGCCAGCTCAGGCCATGTGCCCAATTTGGAGACCCAGAAGTTGAAGGGGTCAGACCCGTCATTCAGTACGTGTAGGCATGCACACACATACTGCTCCACCATGTTGCTTAAATGCTGCCTCCTGCTAAGACGTTCCATATCAGCTGGTGGTGCTGGTTGTTGTGGCGTGCTGACAAAGCTTTTCCACATTTAGGCCTTGATAACCCTGCCTTCTGAGGTGCTGGTGGTGCCCCAGCTGCGTTGGCGACCTCTTCCTCGTGCTCTGCCTTCACCATGTGCTTCCACTGTGCCCCCGCTGTCAGGTGGGAATGCCACCAGCAGGGAGTCTACCAGCGTGCGGTTGTACTTGCGCTTCTTACGATCACACTCTAGTGATGGAATAAAGGACGGTACGTTGTCCTTTTAACTGGGATCCAGCGGTGTGGCCACCCAGTAATCAGCACAAGTTAGAATGTGGGCAACTTGGCAGTCGCAGCGGAGACACTGCAGCATGTAATAGCTCATGTGTGCCAGGCTGCCCAGAGGCAATGAAAAGCTGTCCTCTGTGGGAGGTGTGTCGTCTGTGTCCTCTGTATTCCCCCAGCCATGCACCAGTGATGGCCATGAGCTAGTTTGGGTTCCACCCTGCTGTGAACATGGTTCCTCCTCCTCCATCTCCTCCTCCTCATCCTCCACCTCCTCATCCTCCAGGACTGTGCCCTGTCTGGACAATTGTGTACCTGGCCTTTGTGGGTGCAGGAACCCACCCTCGGAGCCACTTGTGAATGACTGTCCGAAAACACTATGAAATGATCCCTCTTCCTCCTCCTCCTGTGCCACATCCTCTTCCATCATTGCCAGAAGCGTTTTTTCAAAGCGGCATAAAAGTGGGATAGTATCGCTGAGAACAGCGTTGTCGGCACTGGCCATGTTGGTGGAGTACTCAAAACAGCGCAACAAGTAACACATGTCTCGCATAGAGGCCCAGTCATTGGTGGTGAAGTGGTGCTGTTTCGCAGAGCGAGTCACACGTGCGTGCTGCAGCTAAAACTCCACTATCGCCTGCTGCGGCTCGCACAGTCTGGCCAGTTCCACCTTGTGGGCACGTCGCATATGAGGCGGTGAGCTGGAAGGCCAAAGTTACGTTGCAGCGCTGACAGGCGAACAGCAGCAGTGTGAGCACGCAAAAAGCGCGCACAGATGGCCCGCACTTTATGCAGCAGCTCTGACATATCGGGGTAATTTTTAAGGAACCTCTGCACCACCAAATTCAGCACATGCACCAGGCAAGGGATGTGCATCAAACCGGCTAGTCCCAAAGCTGTTTCGAGATTTCGCCTATTAACGCACACCAGCAGGCCGGGCTTGAGGCTCACTGGCACCAACCACTCATCGGTCTGTTGTTCAAGGCCTGCCCACAGCTCCTGCGCGGTGTGGGGTTTGTCCCCCAAACAGATAAGTTTTAAAACTGCCTGCTGTCGTTTACCCCTTGTGTGCTGAAGTTGGTGGTGAAGGTGTTACGCTGACCGGATGAGGAGCCGGTAGAGGATGAGGAAGCAGAGTAGGAGGAGGAAGCAACAGGAGGCAAACTGAAGCGCCCTACAATCCTCGGTGGTGGAAGGACATGCGCCAAACTTCTATCCGCCTCAGGCCCAGCCTCCACTGCATTTACCCAGTGTGCTGTTAGGGAGATATAACATCCTTGACCGTGCTTACTGATCCACGTATCCGTAGTTAGGTGGACCTAGCCACAGATGGCATTGCGCAGTGCACCCCTGATTTTGTCCCCCACTTTGATGTGCAGGGAAGGGATGGCTCGCCTGGAAAAGTAGTGAAGGCTAGGCACGACATACTGTGGGACAGCCACTGCCATAAGGCTTTTAAAACTCTCCATCTCCACCAGACAGAATGACAGCATTTCAAAGGCCAGTCATTTTGAAATGCTGGCATTCAGGGCCAGGGATCGTGGGTGGGTAGGGGGGTACTTCCTCTTCGCTCCAGTGTTTGGGAGAAAGAGAGCTGAACGCTTCCGTGGGACGGTGTGGAGATGCTTGGTGACCCAGGTGGTGGTGTTTCTGGCAGATCCTTTGTTTGCAGGATGACAGGTGGCACTGTGACTCCAGAGGTGACTGAAAAGGCCGAGACTGCAGCAGAAGAGGAACAGGAGGAGCCAGAGACCTTTCTTGGTTTTTGAGGTGTCTACTCCACTGCAGATCGCGTTTTGCACTTAGATGCCTGGTCATGCAGGTTGTGCTCAGGTTAAGAACGTTTATGCCTTGCTTCAGGCTCTGATTGTACAGTGTGCAAACCACTCGTGTCTTGTCATCAGCACATTGTCTAAAGAACTGCCAATCCAGGGAACTCTTTTGAGCTGGCTTTGGTGTGCTCGTCCTTTGCTGCGGTGGGCAGTAGCAGGTGTACTGTCTAGAGGACGGACGCTCTGCTTTTGCACCCTGCTCCCTCTTCTGCTGTTCTGGTGGCTCTGTGCGATCACCGCCTTTTCCTCCGAAATACACAGGTCACTTGAATGACCTTGATTCCATGTGAGGTCGAGAACCTCATCGTCCTCCACATTATCTTCCACCCAGTCTTCACCCTGCCCTCTTTGTCGGTCTGCACACTTTCGAAAGCCCCCGCAGTTGGCACCTGTGTTTCGTCATCATGCAAGACGTGCTGCGATGGTCCTCCCATGTACTTATCCTGAAACATAAGTGGTTGGTCATCAGCACATTTAATGTTTTCCACTTCTGGGGCAGGGCTAAGTGGATGGCCTTGGGAAACCCTGCTAGCAGAGTCATCAAAAAGCAGAAGAGACTCCTGCATGACTTGGGGCTCAGACTGCTTGGTTGATTTGCAAGGGGGTGAGGTGAATAACTGATGGACATCGGCTGCAGGTGCCAACTCTGATCTTTCAGCAGGAGACTGGGTGGGAGACAATGACAATGTAAAGGAACTGAAGGCACTGTCAGCAACCCAATCTACTAACGCCTGTACTTGTTCTGGCCTCACCATTCGTACACCTGCATTAGGCCTGACCAAATACCGCTGAAGGTTCTGTTGCCTACTCGCACTTGAGGAAGGTGTTTCACTTGTGCGTGTAGCTGGCACAGATCGACCATGTCCTCTCCCTGCAACAGGAGCTCCACCAGCAGCACCACGACCGGGGCCATGTCCCTAATTTGACGCTGTCCTCATATTTCTCAAATTTAGGATCTTGCCCAAAATGGGTGTTTTTTTTAATAATAGAATACAACAGCAATATCTAACGCATGTATCTCACACTGACAGATGCAGCAAAGACTGCAAAAAATTTTTGCCCAAAATAGGTGTTTTTTTAACCCCAGAAAATTATTGAAGAATGTCAAGCTTTTCTTTCACACTGACAAATTCTGTAAATGCACCAGGATATTGGATATTGAAAAAAATGTATGTTTTTTAAACCTAGATTATTATTGTAGTATTTCAAGCTTGCATTTCAGACAAAAAAAATGCAGCATAGGCCCCAGATATAGGGTATTGCCAAAAATGGGTGTTTTTGAACCCAGAAAATTATTGCAGTATTTCAAGATCAGATTTCACACTGACAAATGCTGCAAAGGCCCCAGATGTAGGGTCTTGCAAAAAAATGGGTGATTTTTTTAAACCCAGAAATGTATTGAAGTATTGCAAGCTTCTGTTTCACACTGACAAATGCTGCAAAGGCACCAGATGTAAGATATTGCAAAAATGGGTGTTTTTTTTTAACCCAGATTATTATTGCAGTATTTCAAGCTTGGATTTGATTGTTACAAAAGCACATATGCTGTGCTGGTGCACTGAGCTTGCATAAAATGGCTGCCTCCGCCCACCTAACTAACAGACGGATAAAAGTTATTTTTCTGTGTCACTGGGCTCAGGGCAGGGTAAAAAGATTGTGCACTGCACCCACAAAACAAAATCTATGTAGATCGCTGAGTTAACAAGCACTTCTGATTAAAGATTCTTTCCTATTCTCTCCCTCACAGCAGCAGCATCCTTTCCCTACACTAGTAACAGCAGAGTGACATGCAGCGCTACGTGACTCCAGCTTATATAGAGGCTGGGTCACATGCTGCACTGGCAAATCACAGCCATGCCATTAGTAGGCATGGCTGTGCTGGGTTCTAAGGGCACAGAGTTAAACGCTTATTGATTGGCTGCTCTGCAGCCTTTCAAATAGTGCCATAAAATAGCCGAACACCGAACCCGAACTTTTACTGAAAAGTTCGGGTTCGGGCCCGGGTCCAAAAATCCTAAAGTTCGGTATGAACCTGAATTTTAGAGTTCGGGTTCGCTCAACCCTACATATAGCCTCCTTTGTGTGGTTATCTATTGTATGTCGTAGATAATAGGTGTCCAAGACGCCTCCAGCCATCCTATTAACGCTGTTTCCAAACCATTTTTATGGAGTTTCCATCAATTTCTAACCTTTTTTTGTGAACCAGACACCCTCTCTTCTTCAGAGCAGGGGGTGCCTGGTCTGATTCCCGGGTCTCCCATTGACTTTTATTGTATAAAATTGTACTCGAGCACCCGCAGTATTCGGCCGAGCACTCGGATGTGCCGAGCATAGCTATGCTCGAGCCGAACAGCAGTTCGGCCGGGCATGCTCGCTCAACACTAGTTCCATACTATACCGTACCTCAATTTCCCTGATTTTAAATAGAGGCATACAAAAGATTAGAGTTTCTCAAGGACTCTATGAGAATCCATAAAATGAAAATTGTTGCGTACACCAAGCAGGGCTGTTTTAAACCTACCATGAAAATAGTAATCAGCAGGAAGTCTCCTCTGCATAAATCTGTCTCTGTGAACATAATATGAGTTTGCAGTTTTGCTGAAAACTACTATATAGAATGATAACCACAAACACAGATGTATGCAGGAGCCTCTTCTCTCTCTCTCTCTCTCTCTCTCTCTCTTTCTCTCTCTCTCTCTCTCTCTAGCCTTAATGTTCCTGTTGCTTAAAGGGATTGTCTCACCTCAACATTTTATATACATGTTATGCACAAGCGTAATACAAGTCTCTGACCAATGTAAATACTTTATCAATAATACCTCCTTTTGCTTGTCTGTAGGAATTACTGCCACAGCTGCCACTAAAACGAAGAATGCCAGCCTTTTTTAGCTATAAATATGGCAGTGTTAGTGGACGTGGCAGTGGTCTTGATAAGTTGATGTTGTGTTGTGTCAAATGCTCCCTTGGGTTTGGTGCAGTGAATAAGTGATGTGAAGGTATCAGACAGAGATTATAGATCCAAGAATGTCTTTCTTTACTAAGTGCAAAAATAAATAGCAGCATATACATCATCAGTTTGCACAAGTGCAATTTCTCTTCTCAGATAATGAAGTATGGTGGCTGGCAATGTTGCAGAAAATGACACTCAGAAGCTTGCTAGCTGACATTGTCTCTCTCCTGATGACCTTTCCTATCGCAGTACTCTGACACCTATGTCTGTAGGTGTCCACTGAGTGATGTAAGCTTCTAGCAATGCTTGTCCTGAACTGCGGTGGTGATGTCTTAACATGTTTCCCCTCACCTTGCAGAAGAGTCTGTATAGCTTGATTGCTTGATCACTCCGATGATAAGAATATGCTGTAGTTTACAGAGCTTCTATAGCTTGGGACCCTGCAGGCTCTCTTGAATAGTGATCCTCCCAGATGACCTGACTTTGTTATCTTTAAGGCCCAGAGAAGAGGAGACTGGATCACATGCTCCCTAACTGCTCACTGTCTAACTCATTTTTCTCTAACTATCTCTGCCCCTCCTTTGACAGGAAGTTGCACCAGCCAACTCTGACCAAGAGGGGATGAATGGTATAGTAAGTCCCATTACTGTTACCAACCACTGCCAACCATACCACATCTCCAGGAGTACAAAGTGTACTGTATAGCATGAATTATGACATACCATGAACATTACAAAAGCATTACATTACAAATGATTGCAGCTACCACCCGGGTCTGAGGTACTGCACAGGCAAGGGGCGGAATTACATTATCTTAGCTCCTCTTGCCTGAACCATCATCCAAAACAAGAGTCACCTCCCTCTGCAGCTCAGAAAGGAAATCTAGAGAGCTGCATGGAAGAGCTGCAATTAGGAGGTTAGATAAGCCCTTTAATGACCTGGTAAAAGTCATATGAGTATACCAAATCACATAACATGTCACAGGTCCTAAAGAAGTCACTGGAACAAAAATAGCCCATGCAGGAGGAGAAAAAGCTGCAAAAGATCTGTTTAAGGCCAATTTCACACTTAAAGGGGTATTCCCATCTTAGGCAATGGGGGCATATCACTAGGATATGTCCCCATTGTCTGATAGATTTGGGTACCACCTCTGGGACCAGTGCTCAGCTATTTTTTGCTGCCTCATAGAAATGAATGGAGGTAAGTGGCGCATGTTTGGTGTGCCCTCCGGGACTTTGCTGCTTGCCTTTATGAGATAGGTGCAGCTCCTAGTGGTGGAACTTGCACCTATCAGACAATGGGTGCAGATCCTAGCGATATGCCCCCAGTGTCTGAGATTGGAGTACCCCTTTAATTTATTTGGTCAGTTATTTCCATCAGTTATTGTGAGCCAAAACCAGTAGTGAAGCTGACTCAGAGAGAGGTATAATGGAAAAATTTGCGCCTGTTCTGTGTTTTTGACTTTCAACTGGTTTTGACCAAGTAACTGGAGAGTGAACTCGGTCTAAATCCTATAAATGAGAGAAAGTGTGTGTGTTCACTGTATTTATATGTATTGTATATATGCATAGTTGTTGACTATATGCTGATGTTCTGAATGCATAGGTTTAGCACAGCACTACTTCTGTTATGTATACAGTTCTTACTGTTATCTTCTCCTTACTTTATAAACTGTATATATGGACACTGCACTGTACCACTTCTCCTGTCCTGTATACTAGGTGTAATTCTCAGTATTCTGTATATATGGACTCTATTAATTTGTACAAACCGGATTCCAAAAAAGTTGGGACACTATACAAATCGTGAATAAAAACTGAATGCAATGATGTGGTGGTGCCAACTTCTGATATTTTATTCAGAATAGAACATAAATCACGGAACAAAAGTTTAAACTGAGAAAATGTTATCAGGGAAGGGAAAAATATGTTGAATCAGAATTTCATGGTGTCAACAAATCCCCAAAAAGTTGGGACAAGGCCATTTTCACCACTGTGTGGCATCTCACCTTTTTCTTACTACACTTAACAGACGTCTGGGGACCGAGGAGACCAGTTTCTCAAGTTTAGAATAGGAATGCTCTCCCATTCTTGTCTAATACAGGCCTCTAACTGTTCAATCGTCTTGGGCCTTCTTTGTTGCACCTTCCTCTTTATGATGTGCCAAATGTTCTCTATAGGTGAAAGATCTGGACGGCAGACTGGCCATTTCAGTACCCGGATCCTTCTCCTACGCAGCCATGATGTGATTGATGCAGAATGTGGTCTGGCATTATCTTGTTGAAAAATGCAGGGTCTTCCCTGAAAAGATGACGTCTGGATGGGAGCATATGTTGTTCTAGAACCTGAATATATTTTTCTGAATTGATGGTGCCTTTCCAGACATGCAAGCTGCCCATGCCACACGCACTCATGCAACCCCATACCATCAGAGATGCAGGCTTCTGAACTGAGCATTGATAACAACTTGGGTTGTCCTTGTCCTCTTTGGTCCAGATGACATGGCTTCCCAGATTTCCAAAAAGAACTTCGAATCGTGACTCGTCTGACCACAGAACAGTCTTCCATTTAGCCACACTCCATTTTAAATGATCCCTGGCCCAGTGAAAACGCCTGAGCTTGTGGATCTTGCTTAGAAATGGCTTCTTCTTTGCATTGTAGAGTTTCAGCTGGCAACGGCGGATGGCACGGTGGATTGTGTTCACTGACAATGGTTTCAGGAAGTATTCCTGAGCCTATTCTGTGATTTCCTTTACAGTAGCATTCCTGTTTGTGGTGCAGTGTTGTTTAAGAGCCCAGAGATCACGGGCATCCAGTATGGTTTTACGGCCTTGACCCTTACTCACAGAGATTGTTCCAGATTCTCTGAATCTTCGGATAATGTTATGCACAGTTGATGATGATAGATGCAAAGTCTTTGCAATTTTTTGCTGGGTAACACCTTTCTGATATTGCTCCACTATATTTCTGCGCAACATTGTGGGAATTGGTGATCCTCTACCCATCTTGGCTTCTGAGAGACACTGCCACTCTGAGAAGCTCTTTTTATACCCAATCACGTTGCCAATTGACCTAATTAGTGTTAATTGGTCTTCCAGCTCTTCGTTATGCTCAAATTTACTTTTTCCATCCTCTTATTGCTACTTGTCCCAACTTTTTGGGGATTTGTTGACACCGTGAAAATTTGAATCAATGTATTTTTCCTTTAAAATGATACATTTACTCGGATTAAACGTTTGATCTGTCATCTACAGATGACAAAGGAGACCTCTCTTTCCAGAGGTTTGCAATATTAATTTTCAAAAAGGCATTTGTTAAGAATACCACCGGGTTGACCATATCCAACCTGCCTAGTCTCCTTGTGTGGTAAGTAACCTCTCTCCTGATCAGGTTCAGCCTGTTTCCCCTCAACATCTGGAAAAAGAGGATGTAGACCGTACCCCAGAGAGACCCTGGCAAAACACAAACACTGCTTAGATACAAAAGCACGGGAATCAGGTAGGCTTTGCACATGTGCATCCTTTCCCTGAAGGATAAATAACATCCCTTCCAACGGTCCACCTTTTGGGTGACATCTTTTAGTCTACTCTCCCAATGTTGCTGATGATAATCTCCATCCTGGCCAAAATTGATGCCTATGATCTTTACAGACTTCTGGGTTCTGGAAGAGTGCCCTGGAGATCGAAGACAGGATCCCCTTCCCCCAGCCAGAGAGTCTCACATTTGTCCCGGTTGATCTGAGACCCAGAAACCTCTGAATAGCGGTCCACCTCCGACATCACCTAGCTCACTTCCTCTTCCGAAGAGGCAAGAATGCAGACATCATCGGCGTATGCCACCACCTTCAGAGAAGGCCCCCGCACCGCCAGTTCCATCCCCACCCACGCCAATGGTCCAGGATCTACCCTTCTAATGAAGGGATCAATCGCAAACACATATAGCAAAGGGCTTAAAGGACATCCCTGGCGGACACCAGAAGCCACTTCAAAAGGTCCACCCGACCAACCGTTAATCAGCGGGAAACTCTCCGCACCTTTGTACAAAGTTTTTAACCAGTCTACAAACCTCCCGGGTAGACCATACCACAAGAGAACGGACCACAGGTACTCATGGTTCACTCGGTCAAAAGCCTTCGCCTGGTCCACACATAACAGAAACCCTTTCCAAAGGCCCGCCTTGCCCCGCTCCATGGCTATTCGGACACTGAGAACAGCGCTAAAAGCGCTCCGACCGGAAACAGAGCAGTGCTGAGCCTCAGAAAGAAGTCTCGGTGCAAACTTCACCAATCTGCAGAAAAGTATTTTTGCCAGAATCTTCCTGTCCACATTGAGAAGCGATATGGGTCTCCAGTTCTCAATGCGGGGATGGATCTTTACCCTTAAACAGAATAATCAGGGCTGACTTACCCATTGACTTTGGCAGAGTGCATGAGGAAAGCCACTCGTTAAACACCTCGGTCAAGAGAGGAACTAATTCTTCCTTGAAAGCCTTGTATCACTCGGATGTTAAGCCATCCGGACCTGGCGATTTCTTGGGCCTAAGCCCATCAATGGCTAGTCTTACTTCCTCTTGCCTGATAGGTTCTGCCAAAACATCAAGAGAGGGGTCTATTCCTGCCCTGGGAATAGCTTGAGCCAATAAAGCTGAAAAACTGTCCCGATTTAGTTCTTTCCTACCCAAGAGGTGAGAGTAGAAAGACCTGACGACCTCCAGGATCCCTGATTTGGACCTATTCAGGGTACCCGTACTGTCGACCAGGCCTACCACAAATTTACTTTTACTGCCATCTTACAGTTTCCAAAGGGGTCGGGTGAGCGGTACTTCCCGAAATCCCTTTCAGCAACCAAAGAGGCGTATCTATCGTACTGACACCTCTTGAGCAAGGATTTCACACAAGAGATATCCTCACGGCTACCCGCCGTCTAAACCAGTCTTTCAAGTTTCTTCCTCAGTTCCTGGTACAGACAGTATCTGTCCCAGCTCCTGAGGTTAGAAAGCTCACGGAAAAACCTTGCCATCCTTTTTTTTTATATCTTCCACCACTCCGACTTACTGTTGCAGAGGTCCACCAAGGGTTCCTGGCTCTGAAGGAAATCCTCAAAGGACTATCTTATTGTCACTTCTTCCAGGAGAGACAAATTCAGCTTCCACATTTCTCTGCCCATACAAGGAGTCTCTGCAACATTTAAAGTGAAAATAATCAAACAGTGGTCAGAGAATTCCACTTCCACGGCTTCTAAAGCCGAGAAAACACCCTCCTCCTTTAAATAAAACCTATCTATTCTAGACCTACGATTTCCCTGATGAAAGCTGAAATCCACGTGGTCTGGCTTATGCCGTAAATGGGCGTCCACCAGACGAGTATCCTCAACTATCCTAGACAACACAATGCTATCAGCATCCAGCCCACCTTTGGAGCCTCCCCTATCACAGGCACTCGTCACATTGTTGAAGTCCCCTCCAAAGATCACTTGCCTGCTGGTAAAAAGAAAAGGCTTAATCCTCATGAGGAGACACTTACTCTGTGGGCCGTAGATGTTTATTAGTCTCAATTCTTGTCTCCCCATGAGGACATCTAAAATCAGGCACCTTCCCATTTCTAATTCGATTATCCTCCTGCATTCCACTCTTTCGGCGGTCTCAAAAAGTACCGCCACACCGCTACGTGGCTCGGCCGCAAGAGACCAGAAAGACGGACTTAGCCGCCATTTTTGCTTGGCTTTTGCCAGCAGAGTTGTACTTGTTAACCAGATCTCTTGCAAAAACAGAATATCAGCTTCAATACGGCTGAAAAAATCAAAGGCCAGGAAACGAGCTGCGTCTGACTTAATACTGGCAACGTTAATGCTTGCCAGTGTCAACGGGGTGAGTTCCGCCATCATTGATGATCGAGTTAGATAGCCTTCTTTTTCCCCACCCCACCACCATCAGCATTTTCATCTGAACCATCACACTCCTTCTGTCTTTTCAAACATACAGAGACATCCATACCATCCTTTTTGCCCAAGGTTCCAGGCTTGGCCCCCCCTCCAGAAGGTAATTTACCCCCGGAAGGACAGGGCCCGGCAGCCTGCGAGGAGGCCCCCACGCCTTCTGGCACCACACCCTCCTCCCCCCCAGCTGAAGCAGTTGGGGGATCCTCGTCAAGGGCCTGGTACCGATTAGAGACTTCCACCAGAGGGGACCCAGTTGATCCTTCCTTAGGCCTCTGGTCAAGGATGAGTGGGACAGATGGGTCCCACTCCAGAGAGGGCTTACGACCCTCTCCTTTCTTCTTCTTCTTACTCTGCTTGTTCCTCCTACCCTCCAACCACGCTCTGCCACCCTCGTCCAACCTTTCGCCGTACGAGGAGACAGGGTTTGGCGGATGGGTTAGCCTCCACAGGTTGGGCCTCTGGTTCCCCATCGCCGCCGTACCCCGGGTCACTACAACCGGGATCCTCAGCCAGACCAGCCGAAAGACCAGCTGAAGGGTCAGCTGCCACCTGCGGCGTTGTTCTAGCCGTCTGATCTTGGATGGCCTTTGCTTCTTCGGATCCTGTCTGCTTCTTCCAGCGCTAGTAGTTCCAGTGCTCGTCCCCTCACCAACTGATTCAGTCCCGGCAGCAGGCTCCTCCCCAACCACAGACTCAGCTTCGCGGCTAGTGCCAACCACAGACTCAGCCTCGTGGCTAGTGCCTGCCTGATCTTGAGCCCGACCCTGAACCCTGTTGGCGAAAGCAAGCTGACAGCGACTAAACGGGTGAACTAGGTCCCCACAGAGGTTGCAATGGATCTGCCTACAAGATGCGGCAAGATGACCAGTGTCCCCACACTTCGCACACATACGAACATCGCATTGTGTGCTGAAGTGGGTGGGACTGCCGCATTTGTGACAGACTTTTGGCTGGCCCCTATAGAACACCATAATCCTATCCCTTCCTATGAAAGCAGAGGAGGGAATATGAGCAACAGAATTGCCTCGATCAAACAGCTCCACCCTGAAGGTCCAGGCACCTGACCAGATGCCATGCTCATCGAGCACCTTGGCGGGGAACTGCCCCACCCTACCATATCGACTAAGCCAAGTCATGATGTCTACACTAGACAGTGATTCATTACAGGTCAAAACGGTCACCGTCTTCACAGTCAATTGGCGGGTGATGGCCTCGACGGCAAAACCCCGCCACTTAGGGGTGTTCTTCATCAGCTCATATTAAGACCAGAATAGCTCCAAACCCTCCGGCCTAACAAAGCTGACATAGCAGTGCCGTAGGGATGTATAAGTGCAAAGATGTCATTTGCGACAAACCTAGAAGGAACTGCTGCTTCTTTACTCCTCCAATAGAGACGGGCCACATTCCTACGGTCCCTCCCCGGAAGGCCGATCTCACCCCTCCTTTGTTCTCGGAAGGCCCTAAAACCATGCCTTTCTGTCCAAAAAGCCAGGTCAACCGACCCTCCTTCTACCTGTATGGAAGTCCCTGGTCCTTTTTTTAGGGCCTCCAGGAGGCGCCGTTGCAAGTAACCACCACCCGAAACCTTGGACAAAGAGTCACCCGAAACAACACCCGCATATGTCTTTGTTTTTGCCATCCTCTCTCTCAAATCCTTCCTCATTGCTTCCTTCCGCATACCTTCCTCCTCTTCATCCACTTCCGTATCCGCACTATACTCCTCAATCAAAGCTTCCTCATCCACCATCTCAATTTCTCCCTCATCCACAATCCCATTCACCAATTCATTTGCATCCTCATTTATAACCTTGTTTACGTTCTCATTCACCCCCACAGCCACCTGCACATGATTACCCACAATCCTATTAACAACCATATTTGCATCCATATTTGTTTTTGCATCACCTTTCACTCCTCCTGGACTGGTCGGGTTCCCTAAAGAGACCGGAGAATCACTGAGGGCGGGCCCTGAGGAGCCCCCCGCAAAACCTGCAGGGGACTCCCCATCTCTCGCACCCCTCACTGCCTCCATGGCCCGCACAGTCCTGGGATAATCGACCATAGTGTTCTCCCCAGGTTCGAAAGTCAGTCTGAGGGGTCCCCCTGGCCACAAGGCAGAGAGTCCGCCTCCGAATCCTGTGTTCCAGGAACCACCTTCCCCTGGCTCCCAGCCTGCTGCCCTGACAGACTGGGGCCAGGCGTACCAGACAGTCCAGACATGCCCTCAAATCTGCAGTCATTCCTGAATTTCTCCAAGAATGGGCCGCCATTTTCCTCAATAGCGGCCCTCTTCTCCTCCAAAACCGCGATTATCTCCTCCAACTTCACCAGTCTGGAGGAGAGGATTGCCTTTTTTGTCTTAGGAGCCATTTTCTGTTGCATTTTTACATTTTTTAACTCCACATTAAGTCTTTTTAATTCCCTCTTGACCTCCTCATGCATGTTGAGAAAATATGCTACTCAGGAGGAAAAGGTTTTTGAGGACTCCTTGGGGCCCAAAATACCCCAATTATGCAGTCTCTCAGCCGCTGGGCAGGAAGAACCCCCGACACCAGGCTTCTTTACAGGAACTTTGTCGCCGGGCTGAGGCACCGACACAGACACACCACATGCTGAATCACCTACCTCAGCCTCTGGCCTCGTCACCTTCTCCACGGCCTTCCCTGTATCCCGTCCAGCAGCTTGTCCAACCACTGTACCTTTCATTTTTTCACCCGCTGCTTGTGCAGCAGCGGGCCTTTTCACAGCATCCTGCTTTCTTGGGTGCTGACTCAAATTGTCCAGAGAGGATCCCAAGCTGGCTGCTCTCCTGGGACCCTCCGGACCCCACCTGGTACTCCTTTGGGCTCACTGCAGGGATCACAGCTGCTCCCAGCAGCAGGGCCCCTCCTGCCCGCGGCACTTGCGAGGCTGCCCTCCATCACCTGCGACCTTGCGGCCGCTTGCTGCGGTGTCTTTATATCTGCATCGTCGTCCACCTCCAGTAGCGCTGACGTATCCAAGCCCAGGTCTCCAGTCCTGGAGGCCCTCCTCTCCACTCGCGCATCACCGCCGCGGCTGCCGACACGTGGTGATGAACGCCGGCAGCCGGAGGCCCGGGGATCCATACCGAGAGAAACCACCACCCTCTGGGGAAAGGGTAGCAATTCCCCCGGCAAACAAAGCGCTGGTAAGCCTCCCGGACCTCACACACCCACAAACAACAGGAAACAGGAACAGGAAGGAACAGCAGCTCCTCCCACCACTTCTCTTGTCCTGTATACTGGGTGTAATTAGAGATGGCCTTGTGGTTCGCCCAGCGGTGGGTTAGCAGCGAACTTTGCCCATTCGGGATTCGCCGAACATGTGAACATATGGAGGTATTCGCATCCGCCATATTTTTTTACATTGTGAAGAACTTTGACCCATGACACATCCATCAGGTGGTACAGGACAGCCAATTGAGACGTTTCAGCCCATGGACATACCCCCTACCTTATAAATAGACCCGATCTGGGCGCCATTTTACATTCAGTCTTTTGTCATTGTAGGGAAAGGTTGCTGTGTGGAGCAGAGACAGGCTGTTAGGGACACCAAACGCTAGCTAATAGGGCCACAAAAGTCATTTTAAGGACTGTATAGGTGTGTTATTGATAGGTGTGACTTACTGAGGGGTGTAATATACTTTTAATATACTTTCTAACATAGAAAGTATATTCTAACATAGAAAGCATATTATAGTGGATTTGTATTGTGCAGCAGGTTCTGCAGATACACAGAGTGACAAACGCAATTAGAAAAAATAATTTTAAATGGTGTGAAATACCGGTCGTCCCCCCAAAAAATGATTGAAGCGGGTGTTATATACCAATATACTTTCTTTATAGTGCATTTGGGTACTGTATAGTGCATTTTCACATGCGCGAACGCAAAAATTATATTGTCAATATTTCGCATTGAAAAAAAATTATAATGGAGATCACAAATTTGAATAATACATCTGGTATGTCACTATCCACTTCTAGTAATTATTTCTTGGCTGCAAATATGAGCTGAAGGTTTTTTTAGGTTCGCCTGCCATTAAAATGAATCGGACCCCCCGGGAACTTGCGGTTCGCTAACATTTGATCGCGTTCGCGAACTGTCCAGGCAGATGTTCATCCATCATTAGGTGTAATTATCAGTATCTGCTGTTATTCTGTACATATGGACACTGCACAGTACCACTTCTCCTGTCCTGTATACTGGGTGTAATTCTCAGTATCTGAGCTTATTCTGTATATATGGACACTGCACAGTACCAATTCTCCTGTCCTGCATACTGGGTATAATTATCAGCATCTGTTCTTATTCTGTAAATATTGACACTGCACAGTACCACTTCTTCTGTCCTGTATACTGGGTATAATTATCAGTATCTGTTCTTTTTCTGTATATATGGACACTGCACAGTACCACTTCTTGTGTCCTGTATACTGAGTGTAATTCTCAGTATCTGCTCTTATTCTGTACATATGGACACTGCACACAGTACCACTTCTCCAGTCCGGTGTACTGGGTGTAATTCTCAGTATCTGCTCTTATTCTGTGCATATGGACACTGCACAGAACCACTTCTCCTATCCTGTATACTGGGTGTAATTATCATTAGCTGTTCTTATTATTTATATATGGACACTGCACAGTACCATTTCTCTTTTCCTGTATACTGGGTGTAATTCTAAGTATCTGATCTTATTTTGTATGTATGGACACTGCACAGAACCACTTCTGTTGTTCTGTAAACTGGGTGTAATTCTCAGTATCTGTTCTTATTCTGTATATATGGTCACTGCACAGTACCACATCTCTTGTCCTGTTTACTGTGTGTAATTCTCAGTATCTGCTCCTCTTCTGTTTACATGAACACTGTATACTGCATAGTACCATTTATTGTATGCGGCACAGCATTTTATAGTAAAATACAGCTGTTTGTTACCAGACAGCTTGATAGGATTTCATGCTGTCTGTGGTTCAGCTAGCATGAAGCTCCCGACAGGTTCCATTCAAGTGACTGTGAAGACATCAGAAGAAATGAACAATATTTGGGGTGGGGGCCTACTCACAAATCCTTTGCACTGGACCCACCAATGAAATAAAATGTCCCTGACTCCACGCATCCCATAGTACGTAATTGATTTCCACTGATTGCAAATCCTCGGAGATACAGAACCTACTGTATGAGTTCTGGTACAGTCCTGATCAAAAGTTTAAGACCACTTGTAAAATGGCAAAAAATCGTATTTTACATTGTTGGATCTTAACAAGGTTCCAAGTAGAGCTTCAACATGCAACAAGAAGAAATAAAAGTGAAACAAACCATTTTTTGAGCATTCAACTAATTGAAAATAACGATTAAACTGAAACAGGCTGTTTTGTGGACACAATGAATCTGGATTAATTGTCATTTTCTGTCAGGTAGTCACATGTTGTGATGGCAAAAAAAAACGTGGTCGGGTTGTTGAACTGCATAGCCAGGGTCTCTCACAGCGCCCCATCGCTGCTGAGGTGAGACGCAGTAAGACAGTCATTTGGAATTTCTTAAATGATCCTTAGGGTTATGGAACAAAAAAGTCAAGTGGAAGACCCAAAAAAATTTCATCAGCACTGAGCCAGAGGATCCAATTGGCTGTCAGTCAAGACACTGGACGATCCTCGACCTAAATTAAGGCCTTTACTGGTGCTGACTGCAGTCCCATAACCATCAGATGGCATCTGAGACTGAAGGTCTTCAAAAACAAAAAACGTCTTCAAAGACCTCGTCTCCTTGAACTGCTCGTTTGGACTCAAAGGTGGAAGAAAGTTTTATTCTCTGATAAGAAAAAATGTAACCTTGATGGTCCTGATGGTTTCCAACGTTACTGGCATGACAAGCAGATCCCACCTGAGATGTTTTCTACGCGCCACAGTAGAGGGGGGTGCCATTATGGTCTGGGGTGTTTTTTCCTTCAGTGAAACAAAGGAGCTTCAGGGAGTGCAGGGGCATCAAACGGCCGGTGGCTATGTCCAGATGTTGCAGAGAGCATTCCTCATGACTGAGGGCCCTCGGCTGTGTGGTAACAACTGGGTTTTTCAACAGGACAACGCTACAGTACACAAGGGACTTCTTCCAGGAGAATAACATCACTCTTTTGGCCAATCCTGCGTGTTCCCCTGATCTAAATCCAATTGAGAACCTTTGGGGATGGATGGCACGGAAGTTTACAAAAATGGACAACAGTTCCAGACAGTAGATGGCCTTCGTGTGGCCATCTTCACCACTTGGAGGAATGTTCCCACACACCTCATGAAAACACTTGCATCAAGAATGCCAAAACAAATTTTTGAAGCGATAAACAATAACGGTGGAGCTTCTCATTAATGAGTTCATGTTTGGAAGTTGGATTTCTGTTTTGGGGGGGTTTAGTCTTTTTTGGGAGGTATGGTCCTGTTTATTCGCTGTTTTCATTAAATTGAATGCTCAAAAAATGTTTTGTCTCACATTTCTTCTTGTTGCATGTTGAAGCTCTACTTGGAACCTTGTTAAGATCCAGCCATGCTAAATATGATTTTTTGCCATTTTTCAAGAGGTCTTAAACTTTTGATCGAACTTGTATCAGAGACATACAAATAGGGTGTGCAGAGGTTTCAAAAGTAATGGGTCTAAGAATGTGGCAACGCAAATTATGTTTTTAAGAAAAGCTTTTTTATTATTTAAAAAGTTTTAAAACAAAAACTATATAAAACTATGCTGTCCCTCTCAATAAAGTAAAAATGCTATCCAAAGAGACAAAACAAAAATATATGTGCCTCATAATAAATTAAGACCTGAGATCAGCCCTTAAAAATTTACACAGACCAAGAGCAGACCATTTAAAAAATACAGACCCAGATCCTCTAAACAAATACAGACTCCCCTAAAAAAAGACACCCGAAACAAACCACACCCTAAAACAAATACGTAACCCAGATCAGACCCCAAATATGTACATCGCTTTTCCTCTCTCCTCCTTTTTCAAAGTTGCAGCTCTGTTCAGGTGGCTTAAGGACCTGCAAAGATCTTGTCATATGAACTTATTTGGCAAGTCCTTCAACAACACCTTATTAAAGAAAATAATTTTGCTCTTTCTTTTTCTCAGCCATGCAGATTGTGCCCATCCCCACAGACACCTCGGTTTTATAAGTATATTCAACATGAGGCAGAGAAGGGTGTGCTAGGGCACTTTTCAACTGTATCTTCAGAGGATGCAAATAAAAAATTGAAAATGGCACCACTGCAAGGGGGCCCAGTGCAGGTAATCTTTTTGCCATAAGGATAATGTGGCGCTTCTAAGAGATATTTTAGACTACAGTATGTCTGTAACACTACAATTACTGGAACAGTTGTCTTGCAGGACTGCAAGTATATCCTTTAAAAATTCATTTGGCAGTTGATTTCATGAGATCTTGTTTCTTCTATCTGAGAAATAACTGACTGCTCGTAATTAAGTGGTACATGTAGTACTAGCCCGAAGTTAGGTAAGGAGAATGTCATTTTTTACTGGAGAAGATTGCTGTTTGCTGAAAAGTATGCTGGAATCCGACTATTTCTAAATATACAGTTTGAGAATGCCATTTCTTTAGATTACAGTTTTCAGCCTCTTAAATTTAGGTTTTGAGTTATTGCTGTGATAATTACACAAATATGTCAATTTTGAAAAATAGAAGCAAGCTGAGTAATTCTTTAAAGGTATTCTCATGTGTGAACAGGTTACACTTTTTCATGACACAAGCGAGAAAATGGACCATATACCTTAAAAGGGACTGTGCAGTTATTTTTTTTTTATGTCCCCCGACTTCAGGTCCTTTGTAGAAATCTAAATCTGGTCCCGCTGCTCAGTTCCATGTCCTGGGTTGTCTTCACTGGATTTCCATCCACTGTCTGTCAACTTCCTGAATGATCAAGGTCACATGCACCACTACAGCCAATGACTTGGCTCAGATGTGACATATCCCTTGTGCTAGTTTTTGTACCGCATGGGGACACATCACCACTGACATTTAAAAAAAAAAGTGGACAACTCCGTTAAAGAATGTAAGTGTTCAGTTTGCAATATTAACTTTTACCTTTAATAGTTTAGTGAAAAATAGCTAAAACTTATCTAATCTGAAGTCGTCTGGCACATCTAAAGCCTAATTCACACGTTCATGTTTCGGGCCATGTTATGCTATCTTTCTATGATAAAACAGCTGTGGTTCTGCCTACTGTCTGCCTTCTGTCTACTGAACAGATCTGACTTAGGCTTATGCCTAAAAAAATTAACTTGGGAACCATCAGACTACCTCTTGAAATAGTCTCTTTTCGATAGCCTGCATGGAGGTCAAGAGTACCTCGTGAAGAACACCAAGGGATAATGCAAACTGTTGTCAGGGACAGGCTGAGGTCAGGGTAGGCAGAGGTTTCTGCAATCCAATAAACAATCTGAGGGTCAGAGTGGGAAGAGCAGGGTCAGAGTATGAGCAAAGGTACTTTCAGGCAGATAAGAGCCAAATCGTGAGTTTTATGAATGCCAACCTGATGAAGGGGACCATAGTTTCCCCGAAACACATTTTTTTTTTTACTTTGTATGGATTTTAATGAAATAAAAAAGACTGAGTTTTGAAGCACCGGAGCAGGATTCTGTATTCTCTCTCAAATCTGGAGATCAGTGGATATACAAGAAAAAGTGGAGCGCCGAAGTGTAGGAAATAGATAGATAAAAGAGTGACAAGAGGCAACGTCAACAACGGTCACTACATTTAGGTTTTAGGGAGCTTAAGGTGCACTGCCACCCTACAATTCATCCAGACGAAAAGTGCGTGTGGAGAGGCGTTAAGGACAAATCAATTAAGGATGTAGGTGTGGTATAAAGCCACATGAATAGAGAATATATAAAATTATATAAAAAGAATTAGCACACCCTTTGTAATGGTGATCTTAATATAGAACAACTGCTGTGGTCTCCATTAAAATAAAATACACACAAACTTGGCTCGACACGTAGCTCGACACGTTTCGGGGCTATCATAAACCCCTTCTTCAGAAGAAAAGCATAGTGCACATACATTCACCTTTTTTTTTATACATACCCAACACATGAAAACAATTAGGTTCAGGTGGTGGGAGGCTAACTTCAGGAACCGGAAGTGAGTTCCACCCTAGGGAAACTCATACACTCAAATTAAATTAAAATACATCTAGGGATTATTGGGGGGATTAGTTGTAGTCCAATATAAACTAATACGAGTACAATATAATACAAATAAATAATTTATAGGGCCGGTGTTCTGCCAGATTCTTATACCTTGGCAGAATGCTATACCCGGAAGTGACG
This sequence comes from Bufo gargarizans, assembly GCF_014858855.1. Taxonomy (NCBI): domain Eukaryota; kingdom Metazoa; phylum Chordata; class Amphibia; order Anura; family Bufonidae; genus Bufo; species Bufo gargarizans. The sequence continues at coordinate 192,193,399 of NC_058085.1, read as the reverse complement.
CGCCTCACCGGAATCAACTGGAGGAGGGTGTGTGTGGATTTGCACACTGGATTCGTAAAAATAATTGCACCGCCGCGGGAGAAGCACCTACTTAATTTGCATGTGCGAAACCGCACCTATTTAATTTGCATGCGCAAAACCGTACGCCGCGCGTGGGCACTCAGGGGTAGGTAGATTTTTAAGTGCAAAATGTTCCATCAGATCTCCCTACTGCTGAGTGCACACATAGCATAGCTGAGTGCAGGATCTTGGGGATACCACATAGCAGAGCTGAGTGCAGGATATTGGGGTCACCACATAGCAGAGCTGAGTGCAGGAGATTGGGGACAACACATAGCAGAGCTGAGTGCATGATATTGGGGACACCACATAGCAGAGCTGAGTGCAGGATATTGGGGACACCACATAGCAGGCTGAGTTTGGGATATTGGGAACGCCACATAGCAGGACTGAGTGCAGGATATTGGGGTCACCACATAGCAGAAATGAGTCCGGGATATTGGGGAAACCAAATAGCAAAGCGGAGTGCGGGGTATTTTGGACACCGCATAGCAGAGCTGAGTACAGGATATTGGGGTCACCACATAGCAGCGCTGTTAAGTACTTGGGGGGGCACCACATAGCAGAGCTGTTAAGTACTTGGGGGGGCACCACATCGCGGAACTGTTAAGTACTTGGGGGACACCACATAGCAGAGCTGAGTGCAAGATATTGGTGTCACCACAAAGCTGAGCTGAGTGTGGAATATTGGGGTCACCACATTGGGGTTACCCATAATCACATGGAAAGAGGCTGGTAAGCGGGCCTCTACAACTCCCAGTGACGAAGTCTCCCCACAAAGTTCTGCACAGCCCCCCAATATAATAATGCAAATTCTCCCCCCAAATTTCTGCACAGCCCCCCAATATAGTAATTCAAAGTCTCCCCCCAAAGTTCTGCACAGCCCTCCAATATAATGATGCAAAATTTCTCCCCCAGTACTGTACTTAGGGGCGGACATACTGCCTATGCAGCCGCTTCGGCTGCACAGGGAACCAGTGCACTAGGGGGGCCCGTGAGAGGATCCGTGGCAATGCATTGATAGATGAGCACTTCCATTGTGGAAGCGTTCATCTCTATAGTCATCTATATTGCCATCCTCAGGACAGTGATACAGATTGATGCTGCAACGGGGCAGGGGAGAGGTGTTTCCCTTACCCATTCCTCTGATAGGCTGCAGGCCTCGTGCCCGCAGCCTATCAGAGGCCGGTGCAGGTGGCACACTGACGTCATCTCGCCGCCAGAGCCGAGCGGCACACAGGCCGGAAGTAGCCTTCACTGAGAGTGTCATGGAGATAAGTATGCTGTTGCCCAAAATGGGGAAGGGGGAGAGGAGCACTATGGGGACATCTACAAGGGGACATCTACAAGGGGGCATTATTTACTAGCATGCATGGGAGGGAGGAGCACTATGGGGCATCTACTAGGGGGGCATTATTTACTGGCACACATGTGGGAGAGGAGCACTATGGGGGCATCTACTGGGAGCCCTATATATTAAAATACTGTCACATATGGGGGCATTATGAAGAAGTGGGGGAGAGGAGCACTATTGGGGTATCTGCTAGGGGGCAATATATAGGGGCATTTTATACTGGCACAAACTATATGTGCAATATGGGGGTGGGGATGAGTACTATAGTGGCATTTTATACTGGCATACATTATATGGGCACTATGGGAAAGGAGGGAGAGGAACATTATCGGGGCATCTACTTGGGGAACTCTACAGTCCCTGACAAAAGTCTTGTCGCTTGTGTACAAATTGACCTGAAGTGCAGCTAAAATATATTTCTAATCAAGATTTTGTTACAAGAAATGGGTCATTTTAATCCCAACAACTTTTGTAATAATGTTTCAGTGCAAAACAAAACTGACAAAATTTATTCAAATATTCACAGCTTGATAAAAGCCCATTCTGTCAATTTTTGCCAAGACATAAGTGTTGTCGCCTTGTCATATGAGCTATTGAGCTTCACCTGTGACTAATAATGTATCAATTAGGTCTCAGGTGTGTATAAAAAGAACCCCAGTACACTAGACCTTCACATCAACTGCAACTAGACCTCTGCAAACATGCCTAAGATTCACCCGGAGACTAAAGTCTTGATTATCAAGAGGCTGAAGAACAGATCCACTGCTGATGTGGCAGACACCTTTAATGTGTCTCAGCATCAAGTTCAGAGGATAAAAAAAAAGATTTGAAGAGACTGGAGACGTTTTCGAAAAGGGCAAGTCAGGCCGACGCCGCAAGACAACTGCTCGAGAGGACCGTTTCTTGGCTCGAACGGCCAGCCCATTTATTTTCCACTGCAGCAGAGCTCCACGAAACCTGGTCACCTGAAGTCCCTGTGTCAACCAGAACAGTTTGTCGGATTCATGGTTGAATCAGTACTCATAAGCCAGCACTAAACAAAAGACAATTGAAAAACCGTGTGGCATTTGCCAAGGTCCACAGCCTGCTAAAAGGATGGACGCTAGAAAAGTGTCAGAAGGTGGATTTTTCAGATAAATCTTCTGTTGAACACCACAGTCGCCGCAAATATAGCAGGAGACCTACTGGAACCTGCATGGAGCCGAGATTTACCCAGAAAACTGTGAAGTTTGGTGGAGGCAAAATCATGGTCTGGGGTTACATCCAGTATGGGGGTGTGCGAGGGATCTGCAGGGTGGAAGGCAACATCAATAGTCTAAAATACCAAGAAATCTTAGCTACCTCTTATAGTCCTAACCATAAAAAAAGGCCAAATTCTGCAGCAGGATGGTGCTCCATCGCATACTTCCATCTCCACATCAAAGTTCCTTAAGGCAAAGAAGATCAAGATGCTCCAGGGTTGGCCAGCCCAGTCACCAGACATGAACATTATTGAGCATATGTGGTGTAGGATGAAAGAGGAAGCATTGAAGACGAAAGCAGTGAATATTGATGAACTCTGGGAGGCATGGAAGACTGTTTTCTTTGCTATTCCTGATGACTTCATCAATAAATTGTATGAATCCTTGCCAAACCGCATGGATGCTGTCCTTCAAGCTCATGGAAGTCATACAAGATATTAAATTTGGATCTCACAGCACCACTAGATAATTTGCTGACATATTTTTGGATTTGCAGTAAAGTTGTTCAATTTCTGTATAGGTGACAAAACTTTTGTCTTGCCAAAATTTGACCTTTCTGTCTTGATTAAATGATACATCTTTTTTCAGTGAAACTAATTTATTTCAGTGCATTAAACATCATTTGGGAGGGCTTTAGCTTTTCATATGAGCTATTTCTAACACCAATTGATTAATTAAAAGTCATGTTAATAGCAGGAGTTTCTAGAAAATAGAGAAGCAACAAGACTTTTGTCAGGGGCTGTATAGGGGCATTTTATACTAGCACATTATGTCAGGCACCATCGAATGAGGGTAGGAGCACTATATAGGATTATTTTATACTGGTGCAAAATTATGGGGCACTATGGGGACATTAGCTTAACTGGGGGCACTAAGAGGTTTTTTGGAGGGCACACAGTAGGGGGCATTGGCACACATTATAAGGGCACTATAGAGACACTGGCTCTACTAGTGGCACTAAGAGGAGTTTGTTTGTTTTTTTACTGCCACACAACAGGAAAAAATTTTGTATCATTATTTTTAGGGGACATTATATTTATTAGTGTCAGGGACACTATTTGCTGGGCACAGTTATTTTTTAGGGCACTGTGTGCCAATAATTATTGAAGGGGCACTATCTGGCACTGTTGTGAAAGTAGCCTTACCTTGTATGCTTTGTATTGCTGTATGTAATATTAGGAGGGAATAGGTTGAGAATTTGGCATGTGGGGTACAGGGGCCCAGGCACATTCTTTGCACAGGGGCCCTCTGCTGTCTGTGTCCGCCCCTGACTGTACTATAAGAAAATGTTGACTAGAACACTCAGAATCACAGGTGTATGTATAATGGTGTAGAGCCATTTTTTTTTATCAACCATGTTTTCTTAATGGATATGTACCTGTGATTCTGAATGTTCAAGTCTAAATTTTATTGTAGTATATATTGAGGGTAGCACCTCTTTTAGACTAAACACACCCATCTACCTGGGGCTTCTGAGCAGAGTACAAATGTAGCTGGTTCCTACACTGCCCTGAATAATGTAGGCTTAGGTAAGTCCAAGAGAGGCAGTATATTAGTGTTCGGGACCCATCTGCGGAAGCCACCTTGACACCTGGTAGAAGGGCCCGACACAATATAGAGCTTCCATTAACTTATTTATAGTAGGTGTAATACCACTTTGATTTAGAATGATCCCTATTTCTTAGCTCTAGTGTTTGCATGTGTAATGGTGTGCAGCCATTCCCCCCCCCAGTACTGTACAGCCAGCCAATATAATGCAAAGTCTCCACCCTTCCAAGTACTTAACAGCTCTGCTATGTGGTGACCCCAATATCCTGCACTCAGCTCTGCTATGTGGGGTCCCTCAAGTACTTAACAGATCTGCTATGTGGTGTTCCCCAAGTACTTAACAGCTCTGCTATGTGGTGACCCCAATATCCCGCACTCAACAACTGCTATGTAGTGACCCCAATATCCTGCACTCAGCTCTGCTATGTGGTGACCCCATTATCCTGCACTCAGCCACCCCAATATCCTGCACTCAGCTCTGCTATGTGGTGTCCCCAATATCCTGCACTCAGCGTTACTATGCCATGTCCCAATATCCTGCACTCAGCCCTGCTATGTGGTGTCCCCAATATCCCGCACTCAGCTTTGCTAAGTGGTGACCCCAATACCCAACACTCAGCTCTGCTATGTGGTGGCCCAAATATCCTACACTCCGCTCTGCTATGTGGTGTCCCCTAAGTACTTAATAGCTTTGCTATGTAGTGTCCCCAATATCTCACACTCAGCTATGCTATGTGGTGACCCCAATATCCTGCACTCAGCTCTGCTATGTGGTGTACCCAATATCCCGCACTCAGCTCTGCTATGTAGTGTCCCCAATATCTTGCACTCAGCTCTACTATGTGGTGACCCCAATATCCCGCACTCTGCACTGCTATGTGGTGACCCCAATATCCTGCACTGAGCTCTGCTATGTTGTGTCCCCAATATCCTGTACTCAGCTATGCTATGTGCGCACTCAGGGCTAGGGAGATCTGATTGAACATTTTGCATTAAAAAATCTACCTACCCCTGTGTGCACGCGCGGTTTGCAAATAAAGTAGGTGCGGTTTTGCACATGCAAATGAAGTAGGTGCTTCTCCTGCGGCGGTGCAATGATATTTACGAATCCAGTGGATCTGCGCTTGCGCAGAACTACACACACCCTCCTCCAGCTTATTCCTGTGTGGCCAAACTTCGCGTCACTTCCGGGTATAGCATTCTGCCAGTGTTCTATAAAATTTCCCTACACTCGTCACTTCCGGCCGCACCGTACATGACGTTCTTAGCTTTGGAATGAGGTGTGCTGTGCCGCGCAGGCACACAATGACGGGGTAGGGAAATTTCACAGCAGAGTTGGTGATAAGCAATGTGCTTGTGCCGTACTTCTCAGCAGGACTCCGGCCAACACTGCGCATGCGCCGGGAGCCTCAGCAGCATTACAGGGTAGGTAAAAATTATGGGCTAGTGCACACGCACGGCGGACAAGGAGATTGCAGCATTGTTCTGCACAGAGAATCATTTAGATGTGTTCAACTGTAAAAAACTGCATCACAGGATAAGTGGCCGCGCAGCACAACCCGGCAGTGCATAATGCCGCTATATAGGCACATTCACAAAGAATAGGCTGAATAATCCGTCTTGTCGTGATGTTGAAATTCGTACAGAAAAAAAGTCTTTGTGTGTGCTATATATTCATTTTTTAGAATATTCGTCATTTTTTTTCCATCTGAAGTGAATAGTGTTCAGTGTTCACTTCAGATAGAAAAAAATTATTACTATTCTAAAATACGAATATATAGCACTATATTCAATATAGTGCTATATATTCATTTTTTAGAATATTCGTCATTTTTTTCCATCTGAAGTCATGATGCCTACCTGCTGAAGTTGATTGTGGGCTGCAAGAAGCAGGGAGGAATCATGCGTTCAGATGGAAAAAATGACGAATATTCGATATAACGAATATATAGCATTATTTTCGAAATATTTGCAAATTCTCAAAGAGGCAATATTTGAGTTAAAAATTTGTTTTTCTAATATTTGTGCTCAACACTAATGTAGGGAGGGTCTCTTAGACAATTATGATATTGTCTTTTACAAAAGATCAATTGATTATATCATCTTTATTTGGAGGGGGGAGCCCTCCACCCTGTCCGCACTCATCCATAAATTGAATTGCAATGACTGGAATCTGTCATTCACTGCCCACTCCGATCCAACCTCCATAGTCTTCTTGGATCTCCATCTTCAGGCCCAAGGAGGCAAAATTATAACAAGCACACACTTTAAGGATGTGGATGTGAACAGCTACTTGGATTTCAGTAGTTGTCATTTCCACAAATGGAAAGAGAACATTCTCTACGGACAAATGAAACGCGTCCGGAGGAAATGCTCGGATAACAAGGTTCTAGCTAAACAATTAGCAGTACTACAGAAGATATTCAGAGATAAGAGGTACCCTAAAGATTTAATACGAGACTTCAGATCCCATATTCTGAAAGAGAGTCAGGACGACTGTTTGAAACCCAGATCAACCACTCCAAAAAATGAACCACTGGATGTACAGTACAACTTCTTTACTAAGTATAACTCTCTCCATAACTCCATTAAATCGATCCTTCAAAAACATTAGTCTATCCTTTGTCAAGATCCAATCATTGGCAAAACACTCCCCACTAAACCTAGTATTACCCATAGACGGGCCCACACCCTGAAAAATATACTAGCACCCTACTGCCCTAAACACATTGGCCACAATGTGGGTTCCCTGAATTGTGATCTCAATGCATTACCTAAAGGCTACTTCCGGTGTGGCTCCAGACGCTGTATGTGTTGTCTCAGTATCTCGGACCATGTAGACACAGTCATTGTTTCCAACACGGGTGAATCCATTCCGCTTAAACACAATATGAATTGCAATTCCAGGTAGATTGTGTATATGTTGGAGTGCCCTTGTGAGTTACAATATATTGTCCGTACTTCCCAAACAGTGAGGGAGAGACTTAACCAACATTGTTCTAACATCCAGCGAGAATATTTGAAGCATGGGGTGTCAAAACACTTTGCTGAGGAATATGGGGCAAACCCTTTTGGCCTAAAACTGACCCCCATAGATTTGGTTCCCTAATCCTACTCCCAGCTTTGCAAAAAAGAAATGTACTGGATCTATAGGTTTAACAGCTCACCCCTTTTGGCCTCAACAAAACTTTGGAGTATACCCACTATTAAATGGAGTAGAAATAAAATCCCTTTTTTTAACCAGACATCTATTCATGCTATCAGATAGGGGAGACTTGTGGTGTTGACCCAACAGACCCAACACTATATTATTTCTACAATTCACTATCCCATTTCTGTTGTGATTTTCCACATAATTAATATGATGCCAATTACCATTTAATCCCCCGATTGTCATTTTCAACAAGTTCCCATTACAGAGTGAGAAATACAGGGCAAAGGTAGGAGTAAGAAATGGGACAGATGAAGGGGTAATCAGGAATTACATGAACCCCTCCCACACTGTTTTACACCCCTACTTAACATTTCTCTAAGGGGCCCTTAATTAATTAACCCCCCATCATTTATTCATTTATTGATTTATTTTATTCATCAGTTGAATAAATACTTATATACGGTCCGATCTATGTACCAATGTTGGTAGATCCTCCCTCGCTTCCCATTGTGGAACGAGAACATTTACACTATTTGGATGATATCCTCCATGCGTTTCATTTTAATTCCCCTTTCCCTATTCCCCCTCCCCCACTCCCAGCAGCCATTAAGTTTGACCATAAAATATGTATATTCATATTTATATTCACTGATATATTAGGTTTTTATATTTGATATTTAGATCTTTTTATATGGACCCACTGTGTGTTTTTACCCAAATAATTTTAATATATACTTTTTCATATATGTCAATCTTACAGTGGGGCAAAAAAGTATTTAGTCAGCCACCAATTGTGCAAGTTCTCCCACTTAAAAAGACGACAGAGGCCAGTAATGTTCATTATAAGTACACTTCAACTATGAGAGACAGAATGGGGGAAAAGAATACAGGAAATCACATTGTAGGATTTCTAATGAATTAATTGGTAAATTCCTCGGTAAAATAAGTATTTGGTCACCTACAAACAAGCAAGATTTCTGGCTCTCACAGACCTATAACCTCTTTTTTAAGAGGCTGTCACGACTATGGTCATGGCCGTGACTCCTGGAACCCCAGGTAGTTGCCTGCGGTCTGGTCTTCTTGTCAATCACAGGTGAGGGCTGTAGTATGTTGCCTCACCTGTGGTTGCCACTGGCAACATATTGTATTTGGCAGTATAGCAGCCTGATCTGTTGCTAGACAGCTTGCTGTCAAGTGCATGCGGTTGCACCAGGCAACCTGTCTTTGTATGTGTGCACTTTGTCTGTTTGGTGTGCACGGGGTTTTGTGTGTGTGCACTTTCCCTTTAAGTGGCTTCACTACCCTGTCTGGTGTTGGAAGGGTTAATAACCTTTCCAGTGTGTGTCTGTGTGGGTGTGGCTACTTGGGCTATTTTGCCTCAGTTGAGACCTGAAGCTGAGGGGTACTCCAGCCTTGTGGTAAGCTGGAGTCATCCTCCTGGTGATAGTTGAGGTATACCTATGATGAAAATTACAGGCCTCTCTCATCTTTTTAAGTGGAAAACTTGTACAATTAGTGGATGACCAAATACTTTTTTGCCCCACTATATGTGGCTCAACTTGAATGCAAAACACATATTTATGCATATTTGCATTCAATAGTTTCATTTATGATTTATAATTTCCTACATATATTTGATACAGCGCCAGTGTGGGTCTTTAAATGACCCCAGCACTATCCTGACCGTGCTTCACTCCGCTTGTTGGGCACACTGATTACATTTAAAATCTGGGACCCTCCTGATTGGTTCAGACGCCTCTTCGCCCATGCTGCATTTAATCGGTGGAACGCATATCCAGTTTCTAGCACCACATGGCTGGAACCAGGGCGGACTTCGGGCTTCCTGTATCATGTGACCGGAAGTATATGTATGAGGCGCTCCTCCAAGCTCCAGCCCTATAAATTACTTATTTGTATTATATTGTACTTGTATTAGTTTATATTGGACTACAACTAATCCCCACAATAATCCCTAGATGTATTTTTATTTCATTTGAGTGTATGAGTTTCCCTAGGGTGGAACTCACTTCCGGTTCCTGAAGTTAGCCTCCTACCACCTGAGCCTAATTGTTTTCATGTGTTGGGTACCGGTATGTATAAAACACTGTGAATATATGTGCACTATGCTTTGCTCCAGAAGAAGTGGTTTATGACAGCCCCGAAACGTGTCGAGCTATTTTTTTACAAAAAGTTACCTTGTATTACTTGAGAATTCCTCTGGGTCATCTATCAATAGGACGTTGAAGGGACTACCATTCTACAGGAGACCTCGGCGAGGGAGGGTCCGGTGTCAAGAGTCTTGAGCTTATCTTGCAACACCCTCCCTGGTGACATGAGCGGGACACAAGTTTGTGTGTATTTTATTTTAATGAAGACCACAACAGTTGTTCTTTATTGAATTCACCATTACAAAGGGTATGCTAATTCTTTTTATATAATTTTATATATTCTCTATTCATGTGGCTTTATACCACACTTACATCCTTTAATTGATTTGTCCTTAACACCTCTCCATGCGCACTTTTTGTCTGGATGAATTGTGGGGTGGCACCTTAAGCTCCCTAAAACCTAAAAGTAGAGACAGTTGTTGTTGACGTCACCTCTTGTCAATCTTTTATCTATTTATTCCCTACACTTTAGCGCTCCACTTGTCTCCCTTTTCTTGTATATCCACTGCTATTGTGACCTTCGAGTCAGGCCAACTTGGACCACCAGTCCCAATTAGTGTGAGCAGCCTCACCCATCTCCACTTCCTCTTGGTCTTTTTCTTGTAGGTAGACCTTGGCACCCTATTCTTCCCTTCCCCACCACCTTCCATTCCCACCACCCCATTGTCTCTTTTCACCTCTTCTTTTCTTATCCTTTCCTCCCCCCCTACCTTTGGCCTAGCCAGCCTCCTTTTCTTTTACTCTGACCATCCCCACTTACTCTCCTCTTTTTCAATTTTTTATTCAAATCTGGAGTTCAGACTTAAGTCATTCCACAGGCAGACACATGTGAAACAACACACCTTTTCTGGATGCTGGAGCATGAGAACCTATTGCTCATGCACCTTTCCAAAGGGGAATGTGCCTTAAGTACCCCTGAGTGGTGTGCCATTGGCTGAAGAGTGTTAAGGAGCACATGCTGTTCCTTTTAAGAGCCCTTGGGGAACATATGCATGCACTATGGGTAGAGATAAGCAAAGTTTTGAAAAATTTGACTCAGGCGGTTCGCTGAAGTTCACCAAGAAATCTTATTTGTTATGGAAAAACTTGTCACAAATCATTATAAATCAGGTATAATCTGCCTAATCATATTATTCCCACTTGGTGGCCCAATCTCAGTGAAAAGGCTATGAAGTTAACCCTTTCCCGACCGTCAACAGTAAATTTACAATGTGGTTGGTAATTAGTTAATTCAAGTTAGCTGTGGCACCTTTGGCCACACAGATTGCACCCACATCCAAAACGCAGCACGGTCGCTCTGATTGATCGTACCTTAGACTTAAATATGCATCAAATTAATCATTGTGTGTTCTCCTAAGCATAAATCTCCTCCTTAGTTTTTGATCCTCTACCATAGTATGTAAAACTCAAGATGTTACTCCATAACAGAGGTCAGCAACCTCCTGCACTCCAGCTATTGTGAAACTAAGACTCCCAGCAGTGGCGTAGCTAGAATTGACTTGGCTCCACAGCAAAATGTTGAATGGGGCTACATCCCCCAGTAATTTTTTAGCGACCCCTTTCTTTCATGCTGCCCCCATTCCTGTGGCTAGTAAAAATCGCTCTCTCAGACCAGGGTCGGCAGCTGTTCCATCCGTTTTATACACTGTTGCAGCCAGCCAGTAGCGCAGGGGCAACACGTGAGGGGCACGGTAGACCGATGAGGGGCCAAATTATAACACACAGTTCATCAGTTTACTCACTGTTAGCAGGAAGCCTCCCTGGGCTGGCAGCACAGTGTTGAGGTGGACAGCACAAAATCCTTTGGGGCACACTCTGTGGTAGGGAAGCATCAGCCAAGATGGTGGTTGAAGTGCCCTTGATGTTAGGGGTGCTTAGGGTGCTTGTTGCGGCTGAGTCCCTTGATGGTTTTTGTTGTGACGCCAGAACCGTTAATGGTGGTACAACTATTAGTAGTAATAAGGAGGTAGACAGTGATAAGATGCAACTCACAACTTTTACTGTTGATGATTTTGGTTGCAGCAGTACAAAAATGCAGTCTCTTGATGTTACAGAGTTGATTCTGCAAATCCACTGTTTCTAGGCTTTTCAGGTTTTAGTTTGGAGCAGTGGGTTAGGTGTACCTGGTTCCTATTGATGTGCTGGGTCCTATTTCTTGTCTTTACCCTACAAGCTGAACATTTGGACAGGAAAACTCAACTGTCTCTCAGAAGTATGGTGTGGCTGCCAGAAGCTATAAATCCTCCACCATGCAAAGGTGTCTGTGGCCCTCAAATATGGCTCTTATCACTGATGATTCCTTAGGAAGCTTGTTTCTATTCCAGGGAGGCAAACTCTTCTCCTACTGGTCAGGGATGCAAGTATATAGTCCTGCCACAGAAGGAAAACGCTCTTCTGCGCCTCATATCTTAGTACCACCTCATAGCGTAGTTGGCCCCACTCACTAATTTGTGTCATGGAGTCTTCATTCTACATTCTCTCCCACTAATCTGATCTGACTTCCTCAGATCTGCTCTCTTCTCTGACTACATTTTTACTCAACTATGATCTAAACTGAACTGACTCACTAGGCCTGACCTAGGTGTATATATATAAGACTTTATTCCCATCTAGTGGTGGGATGTATAAATTACACCTAATCTGCCTGGTAACAGGGATTTTGCAGATATAATAGTACAAAATCATACAATATCGCACAATACATTGTTAAGATAAAAAGTGCTTTTAAGCAGTGTCCACACACACGTAGTGGGACGCTGCACTGTCTATACTGTCACTGTATATAATTTCATTGTGTAATACTGTTGAGGGGGCCCTGACCAAATGAATTAGTCCTCCTCCTCCTGGATGGGCCCCTTCTGGTTCAGGGCCCCAAAGCAGCAGCTTCATCTGCTTCACATATAACTACGGCCCTGACTCCCAGCATGTATACTTCCTCTACTCTTCTCCGAACTCTCATAGAAATGAATGAAGCACGCTGGGAATTGTAGTTTCACAACAGCTGGAGTGCCAAAGGTTGCTGTCCCTTGCTCTATAACATAAGCCTATGATTTAGGTCCTAGCATTATCAGGCAGTGACACGTGCACAACAAGACAACTTGTGCATTACTGCTGTTAAATAATAAATCAAGAAATTAATATAGAAAGATATAAAATATTAATGCTAAAATGCAGACATCTATTATTACACTATACTCAAGTGGAAATTATAAAAGTACTTTCCATTAGATGTACTGTACTGTTTTCACCTTGCTAGTTAATTACTATTATTTTACATTTTTTTTTATGCTACATGCTGATAAATGAAGCCTTGCCGCATTGTTATTGAAATCTTACACTCTGAATAATGTATTGTCCTATAGTACAATATGAAATTCCTGGTGCAGTCGATATTGCACCACCACAGGACTATCCCCTTTCCAGTATACAATGGAGTTCAGGAGGAAACACACAGGAGCTGCTGTAAAATAATCACGACAGTGGGAACAAAAGATTAATATTTAATGCTTGCACTAAGAAGCCAGTTCAAATAGTCATGCCCTGGAGCAAATATCATAGGACATGAACATGTTTGTCAGGAGCCTTTGTGAAAAATAAAGCTATTTGTGTAGCAGACAAGTTATTCACAGCAGATAGGAAGCAATTAATTAGATGTATTGTTTTTCTTCATTGTAGCTTTGTCAGAAAATGCACATTTTGCTAGTCATGGAGTAGTAGGAAAATAAGACTTTAAAGAAGCACTCCCAGAATTTTTTTTAATTTTCTGACCTGTTAGAAAGGTACATGGTGTAAACTGTTGTGAAGGTAACGTTCTTACCAGTGGCTATATTTGTGAGTTGTAGCTAGGGTTGAATGAATCAAGCTTCTGATGATAGAGCCGAGGTTGATTCATTAAAATAGGAGCCGTTGGCCGAGACAAAGTTTTACTACATGGAGCACATACATTTTAAGGCATCATGCACCCGACCATGTACTGGCCATGCCCATGCTGCGGACTGCAAATTGCAGTCCGCAATGAATGGGGAATGACCGTGTGCCCGCCATCTGCGGTCGTGGATCCATTCACTTGAATGGCGTCCATGATCGGCATCCGACGGTCCGCACCACAAAAAGGTAGTGCATGCAATATTTTTTGTAGTCCAGAGGCAAGGACAGAAAACCCATCGATGTATTCCATAGTGCTTCCTTGGGCAGGAAGATGGTTTCTCTATGTATTATTATGGGGGCCTCAATTTTAGTTGCACATGAAGGAATAGAGAAGTAGCTGTGTTACTGTCCTGTGTCAGTTGGAAATCAGAATGCTGGTCATATGATAGCTAAGGATCAGAAGGGAGGTTATAACTCACAAATATAATCACTGATAAGACGATTACCTTCCCTACAGTTTACATTATGTATCTTTCTAACAGGTCAGAGAATAAACATTTTTCTGGGAGTGCTATTTTAAAGGGAATGCACCATTGCCACCACTTTTTTTCTGCCAGTTAAAAAAGATGATGACATGAAGTGCTGCCCATAATTATTCATACCCCTGGCAAATTTTTACTTAAAGTTACTTTTATTCAACCAACCAAGTAATTTTTTGACGGGAAATGACATAGGTGTCTCCTAAAATATAATAAGACAATATACAAGAGGCATTATTGTGAAAAAAAAAAAAAACAACACATTTTACAGCTTTTATTTACATTTGAGCAAAAAGTGTCCAGTCCAAAATTATCCATACCCTTCTCAATAATCCTATAATTGCAGACCAGCTTTTTGCATGTCTCCACAGGTATTTTTGTCCATTCATCTTTAGCAATGAGCTCCAAATCTATCAGGTTGGAGGGGCTTCTTGCCATCACCCTGATCCTTAGCTCCCTCCACAGATTCTCAATTGGATTCAAGTCTGGACTCTGGCTGGGCTACTCCAAAACGTTAATGTTGTTGTCTGCTAACCATTTTTTCACCACGTTTGCTGTGTGTTTTGGGTCATTGTCATGCTGAAATGTCCACTGGTGCCCAAGGCCAATTTTCTCTGCAGACTGCCTGATGTTGTCGTTCAGAATCCTCATGTATTGCTCTTTTTTCATGGTGCCATTTATTGAGATTAGGTTCCCTGGTCCATTGGCTGAAAAACACCCCCAAAGCATTAGGTTCCCACCACCATGTTTGACAGTGGGGATGGTGTTCTTTGGGTTGAAGGCTTCTCCCTTTTTACTCCAAATGAAGGAAACATCATTGTGACTAAGCAATTCAACTTTTGTTTCATCTGACCATAACACAGAAGACCAGAAGTCTTCCTCTTTGTCCAGATGAGTTTTTGCAAAGGTCAAGCGAGCTTTTGTGTGCCTTATCTGGAGAAGTGGAACCCAGCAGTGTGAAGTGTTTGTTGGATTGTGACATTGCCACCAGCAGAGCCCAGATTTACCAGGATGGCCTTGGTGGTGATCCTTGGATTCTTTTTCACCTCTCTAACTATCCTCCTGGCCAGCACAGGTGTCACTTTTGGCTTCTGACCACGTCCTCTGAGATTTTCCACAGTGCGGAATAGCTTGTATTTTTTGCTCAAATGTAAATAAAAGCTGAGAAATGTTTTTTTTTTTTTTTTTCCACAAATGTGGTCTAGATGAAAAGGATAGTAGAACATACTAATGAGGTCCATATATATTATAAGGCTGCGGTAAAATGAGAGTGGAAAACATAATCTATAAGTGAAATATTTTTATTATGTAACTAATTTTTCTGTTGGCATATCTGATGTATGGTTGATATATGGAAAAAACTTTTTCTTAAATTTATTTTGTTCGCTGTGAGATAATTCTCTTATTAAGTATATACAAAAAGTATTGTATTTTATTATGTGTTTTAATGTGATCTGATTGGATTATGACTCCCTTAGCGTGGGAATGGGAGTTTGGTCTATTTTATAGGGCCCTGCTGTGGACATGCGCAGTTGTCGCCCCTGAGGAAGCCAGAGAGCGAAACCCGGGTCGGGCAGGAATTTGAATTGATTTTATCATTTTGATATGCCTGTTATCTACCCTTGTCTGTGAGTAGAATAAAACTGTTTTTTTAACAACTAAGAGGGTACTTCACTATATGCCGGTTTAACCTTACAGAGGAGGCGGTCTGAGGAGGATCGAACCCTTTGAGAGAGGAGGACGAAGGCGAATACCCTGTTTCATTCACCTGTGTATCGTACCACTAAATCACAAGCAGCTCGGTTTCAAATCTTTATTATATGTCAGACCCCACCGATCAGATACTATCTAGAGGATAGGTCATCAGTGTAAAACTCCTAGAAAACCCTTTAATGCACATAAAAATTTAACTATACTGACCATATACTACTAACTATAATACCCCCAACCATGACACTCACATACCAGTCATACTGCCCACTTGATTCATACCTTAAAGGGGTATTCTAGTTGTTAGATGTTTTCCCCTAACCTACAGGATATAGGGTAACTATTAGATTGGTGGAGGCCCTACTGCAGGGACCCCCACTGTTCACAAGAACATGGCCCCTCTGCTAGGGCAATTCTGTGGATAGCCGAGCGCTGTGGCTAGGGGGATAACTTCTAACAAACAGAATACCCCTTTAATATAAAATAATTTATCTTCTAGATACAAGAGTAATGTAATCAATCAAAATTAGTATAAAACAAGATCACTTGCAATTTAACAGCAAACTGTCACCGGGACATGCTGCAGAATAAACTGGTGACAAAGACCCTGCTTTCAACGTAGGATCACTTTTTTTTTTTTTAATGCAGTTGCTTTCTTAAAATCATTGGTGAGCAACCTGAGCACATGAGTCCTCATATTCATATTTTGTAGCATTACCTTGCCCTCCCCACATATAATTGCCAGGTTTTTTTTTCCTGCACTGTACGCAGGTTGTGTGGTGGTGCCACAGCTTATGAACATGAGGACTCCTCCGTACATGCTCATCATTGAGGAGAGCCCAGCACTCAGGTAATAGTGCTGCTCAACAGTGATGATAATTATGGGACTTACTGATATATCCTTACTTGTATTCTCTGACATGTTCAATATTTCATAAGGTATGTCCCCTAGTTTGCCAAGTCTTTTATTTTTTTATATTTAACTTTTTTTATTGGTTTTTAATAAAGAACATGAAGTAACAGGGTTACAGGTACAGGCACGCAGGCCATGCATATAGACACAATAAAAGTACAGATACAATCAGATACATGGCATTGTTGGACATATATATTGAGAGTGGTCAATCAGACCGGCAATTCAGGGATGTGTACAGCATGGGTAGATAATGGTTGTGGGTCACTACCGTAGGCCAAAGGCTACATAGTAAAGCTTAGTGATAGACTAGTGGGTAATATAGTAGGTGAGAGGCCTAACGTTATGAGAGGGTGGTATTCAGTGGAGGAGGTAGCAATCTTGATGAAAAGACCAAGTTAAATGCGTCTAACAATATCTTGGGTCTAACATGTGGGGCTTAGGGACCTGAACAAGGGGTGACTTTCCTGTTGGGAGATCTATAGGCCGACCATGGGAGCCACTTTTTGAGGAATGTGGTATGTGTGCGGGCTTCCCATGATGACATTTCCTCAAACCTGTGTAACTGGTCCACCTTTAGAATCCACTTTTCTAGAGAGGGTGTGGCGAAACTAACTTTGCCACAGTGTTTTGGAGGGGGCTGTTTTCCAGCCTCCTGCCCTGGGATTATGGTCCCTTAAGTTATTGGGTCTTAAGGCACTTGGGACTGAGCCCTCTGTCCCTGGATTGCATCATTTGCCTTACTTGCTTGGATTTTACTATTCCCATGGTGAGAACAATGGATGAAGCACATGGTGAGAACAATAGATAGCGGCCATTTTAACTCACAGACCACTGCTTGACCCTCAACACGGAGCCTTGTCTCATTATTGGGGGGATTCCCTGTATTCTGTTAGAGACTGATTGACAGGAGTGTAAGCTGATTGTATGCTTTTCCTGTTCGTCTGCTAGCAGCTATTCGCGAGGTTCCAGTTTGGAGTGCTATTTTGTATTCAGTTCGGGAGTTTGGTGTTCTGCAGTAGCTGTGCCTGTCTCTCAGAAAGGGGCATATCGCCTAAACGGATTTTAACTAGGGATGAGCGAACTCGAACTGTATAGTTCGGGTTCGTACCGAATTTTGGGGTGTCCGTGACACGGACCCGAACCCGGACATTTTCGTAAAAGTCCGGGTTCGGGTTCGGTGTTCGTCGCTTTCTTCGCGCTTTTGTGACGCTTTCTTGGCGCTTTTTGAAAGGCTGCAAAGCAGCCAATCAACAAGCGTCATACTACTTGCCCCAAGAGGCCATCACAGCCATGCCTACTATTGGCATGGCTGTGATTGGCCAGAGCACCATGTGACCCAGCCTCTATTTAAGCTGGAGTCACATAGCGCCGCCCGTCACTCTGCTCTGATTAGCGTAGGGAGAGGTTGCGGCTGCGACAGTAGGGCGAGATTAGGCAGATTAACTCCTCCAAAGGACTTGATTAACTGATCGATCTGCAGCTGTGGATCATTGAGCTGCTGATCCTCAATTGCTCACTGTTTTTAGGCTGCCCAGACCGTTTGTCAGTCACATTTTTCTGGGGTGATCGGCGGCCATTTTGTGTCTTGTGGTGCGCCAGCACAAGCTGCGACCAAGTGCATTTAACCCTCAATGGTGTGGTTGTTTTTTGGCTAAAGCCTACATCAGGGTGAAGCTGTCACACCAAGTGCATTTAACCAGCAATAGTCTGTTCATTTTTTGGCCATATACAAAATCAGGGGCAAGCTGCGCCTGTCACCAAGTGCATTTAACCCTCAATGGTGTGGTTGTTTTTTGGCTAAAGCCTACATCAGGGTGAAGCTGTCACACCAAGTGCATTTAACCAGCAATAGTCTGTTCATTTTTTGGCCATATACTAAATCAGGGGCAAGCTGCGCCTGTCACCAAGTGCATTTAACCCTCAATGGTGTGGTTGTTTTTTGGCTAAAGCCTACATCAGGGTGAAGCTGTCACACAAAGTGCATTTAACCAGCAATAGTCTGTTTATTTTTTGGCCATATCCCAGTCTAATTCTGTCACTAAATCCATACCGGTCACCCAGCGCCTAAATACTAGGCCTCAAATTTATATCCCGCTAAATCTGTCCTTAGTGCTGTAGCTGGGCGAGTTATTTAGTGTCCGTTCAAGCACATTTCTTGTTCTGGGTTGAAATACAATTCCCAATTTAGCAATTTCATAATTTAGTGGTTTCTGCTATATCAGAGCTATTTGAAATCTATCCCTAAAAGGGTATATAATATTCAAGGTGCACATTGGGTCATTCAGAATAACTTCACACACACCCGCTACTGTGTATTTCCAAGTCTAATTCTGGCACTAAACCCATACCTGTCACCCAGCGCCTAAATACTAGGCCTCAAATTTATATCCCGCTAAATCTGTCCCTAGTGCTGTAGCTGGGCGAGTTATTTAGTGTCTGTTCAAGCACATTTCTTGTTCTGGGTTGAAATACAATTCCCAATTTAGCAATTTCATAATTTAGTGGTTTCTGCTATATCAGAGCTATTTGAAATCTATCCCTAAAAGGGTATATAATATTCAAGGTGCACATTGGGTCATTCAGAATAACTTCACACACACCCGCTACTGTGTATTTCCAAGTCTAATTCTGGCACTAAACCCATACCTGTCACCCAGCGCCTAAATACTAGGCCTCAAATTTATATCCCGCTAAATCTGTCCTTAGTGCTGTAGCTGGGCGAGTTATTTAGTGTCCGTTCAAGCACATTTCTTGTTCTGGGTTGAAATACAATTCCCAATTTAGCAATTTCATAATTTAGTGGTTTCTGCTATATCAGAGCTATTTGAAATCTATCCCTAAAAGGGTATATAATATTCAAGGTGCACATTGGGTCATTCAGAATAACTTCACACACACCCGCTACTGTGTATTTCCAAGTCTAATTCTGGCACTAAACCCATACCTGTCACCCAGCGCCTAAATACTAGGCCTCAAATTTATATCCCGCTAAATCTGTCCTTAGTGCTGTAGCTGGGCGAGTTATTTAGTGTCCGTTCAAGCACATTTCTTGTTCTGGGTTGAAATACAATTCCCAATTTAGCAATTTCATAATTTAGTGGTTTCTGCTATATCAGAGCTATTTGAAATCTATCCCTAAAAGGGTATATAATATTCAAGGTGCACATTGGGTCATTCAGAATAACTTCACACACACCCGCTACTGTGTATTTCCAAGTCTAATTCTGGCACTAAACCCATACCTGTCACCCAGCGCCTAAATACTAGGCCTCAAATTTATATCCCGCTAAATCTGTCCCTAGTGCTGTAGCTGGGCGAGTTATTTAGTGTCCGTTCAAGCACATTTCTTGTTCTGGGTTGAAATACAATTCCCAATTTAGCAATTTCATAATTTAGTGGTTTCTGCTATATCAGAGCTATTTGAAATCTATCCCTAAAAGGGTATATAATATTCAAGGTGCACATTGGGTCATTCAGAATAACTTCACACACACCCGCTACTGTGTATTTCCAAGTCTAATTCTGGCACTAAACCCATACCTGTCACCCAGCGCCTAAATACTAGGCCTCAAATTTATATCCCGCTAAATCTGTCCTTAGTGCTGTAGCTGGGCGAGTTATTTAGTGTCCGTTCAAGCACATTTCTTGTTCTGGGTTGAAATACAATTCCCAATTTAGCAATTTCATAATTTAGTGGTTTCTGCTATATCAGAGCTATTTGAAATCTATCCCTAAAAGGGTATATAATATTCAAGGTGCACATTGGGTCATTCAGAATAACTTCACACACACCCGCTACTGTGTATTTCCAAGTCTAATTCTGGCACTAAACCCATACCTGTCACCCAGCGCCTAAATACTAGGCCTCAAATTTATATCCCGCTAAATCTGTCCCTAGTGCTGTAGCTGGGCGAGTTATTTAGTGTCCGTTCAAGCACATTTCTTGTTCTGGGTTGAAATACAATTCCCAATTTAGCAATTTCATAATTTAGTGGTTTCTGCTATATCAGAGCTATTTGAAATCTATCCCTAAAAGGGTATATAATATTCAAGGTGCACATTGGGTCATTCAGAATAACTTCACACACACCCGCTACTGTGTATTTCCAAGTCTAATTCTGGCACTAAACCCATACCTGTCACCCAGCGCCTAAATACTAGGCCTCAAATTTATATCCCGCTAAATCTGTCCTTAGTGCTGTAGCTGGGCGAGTTATTTAGTGTCCGTTCAAGCACATTTCTTGTTCTGGGTTGAAATACAATTCCCAATTTAGCAATTTCATAATTTAGTGGTTTCTGCTATATCAGAGCTATTTGAAATCTATCCCTAAAAGGGTATATAATATTCAAGGTGCACATTGGGTCATTCAGAATAACTTCACACACACCCGCTACTGTGTATTTCCAAGTCTAATTCTGGCACTAAACCCATACCTGTCACCCAGCGCCTAAATACTAGGCCTCAAATTTATATCCCGCTAAATCTGTCCCTAGTGCTGTAGCTGGGCGAGTTATTTAGTGTCCGTTCAAGCACATTTCTTGTTCTGGGTTGAAATACAATTCCCAATTTAGCAATTTCATAATTTAGTGGTTTCTGCTATATCAGAGCTATTTGAAATCTATCCCTAAAAGGGTATATAATATTCAAGGTGCACATAGGGTCATTCAGAATAACTTCACACACCCGCTACTGTGCATTTCCAAATCTAATTCTGTCACTAAACCCATACCTGTCACCCAGCGCCTAAATACTAGGCCTCAAATTTATATCCCGCTAAATCTCTCGTTACCGCTGTCCTGTTGTGGCTGGGAAAGTTATTTAGTGTCCGTCAAAGCACATTTTTTGTTCTGGGTTGAAATACAATTCCCAATTTAGCAATTTCATAATTTAGTCGTTTCTGCTATATCAGAGCTATTTGAAATCTATCCCTAAAAGGGTAGATCATATTGAAGGTGCACATAGGGTCATTCAGAATAACTTCACACACACGCTTCTGTGCATTTCCAAGTCTAATTCTGTCACTAAATCCATACCGGTCACCCAGCGCCTAAATACTAGGCCTCAAATTTATATCCCGCTGAATTTGAATACAATACATTGGGCCAAATAATATATTTGTTGTTGTGGTGAACCATAACAATGAGAAAAACATCTAGTAAGGGACGCGGACGTGGACATGGTCGTGGTGGTGTTAGTGGACCCTCTGGTGCTGGGAGAGGACGTGGCCGTTCTGCCACATCCACACGTCCTAGTGTACCAACTACCTCAGGTCCCAGTAGCCGCCAGAATTTACAGCGATATATGGTGGGGCCCAATGCCGTTCTAAGGATGGTAAGGCCTGAGCAGGTACAGGCATTAGTCAATTGGGTGGCCGACAGTGGATCCAGCACGTTCACATTATCTCCCACCCAGTCTTCTGCAGAAAGCGCACAGATGGCGCCTGAAAACCAACCCCATCAGTCTGTCACATCACCCCCATGCATACCAGGGAAACTGTCTCAGCCTCAAGTTATGCAGCAGTCTCTTATGCTGTTTGAAGACTCAGCTGGCAGGGTTTCCCAAGGGCATCCACCTAGCCCTTCCCCAGCGGTGAAAGACATAGAATGCACTGACGCACAACCACTTATGTTTCCTGATGATGAGGACATGGGAATACCACCTCTCTGCTGATTCTCTCTGATTCTCTGCTATGACATGCAGACTAATTCTCTGCTGACATGAAGACAGATTCTCTGTTACGGGACCTCTCTCCTCTGCCTGTGTGTGTGCTGGGCCTAAATATATGCCAATGGACTGTTGCAGTGGTGGCTGACGTGAAGCCTCATTCTCTGCTATGACATGCAGACTAATTCTCTGCTGACATGAAGCCAGATTGTCTGTTACGGGACCTCTCTCCTCTGCCTGTGTGTGTGCTGGGCCTAAATATATGCCAATGGACTGTTGCAGTGGTGGCTGACGTGAAGCCTCATTCTCTGCTATGACATGCAGACTAATTCTCTGCTGACATGAAGACAGATTCTCTGTTACGGGACCT
This sequence comes from Bufo gargarizans, assembly GCF_014858855.1. Lineage (NCBI taxonomy): Eukaryota > Metazoa > Chordata > Amphibia > Anura > Bufonidae > Bufo > Bufo gargarizans. The sequence goes on along the minus strand of NC_058085.1, from coordinate 192,170,807 downwards.
CTCTCCTCTGCCTGTGTGTGTGCTGGGCCTAAATATATGCCAATGGACTGTTGCAGTGGTGGCTGACGTGAAGCCTCATTCTCTGCTATGACATGCAGACTAATTCTCTGCTGACATGAAGCCAGATTGTCTGTTACGGGACCTCTCTCCTCTGCCTGTGTGCTAGGCCTAAATATATGCCAATGGACTGTTGCAGTGGTGGCTGACGTGAAGCCTCATTCTCTGCTATGACATGCAGACTGATTCTCTGCTGACATGAAGCCAGATCGTCTGTTACGGGACCTCTCTGCTCTGCCTGTGTGTTAGGCCTAAATATATGCCAATGGACTGTTGCAGTGGTGGGTGACGTGAAGCCTCATTCTCTGCTATGACATGCAGACTGATTCTCTGCTGTCATGAAGCCAGATTGTCTGTTACGGGACCTCTCTGCTCTGCCTGTGTGCTAGGCCTAAATATATGCCAATGGACTGTTGCAGTGGTGGCTGACGTGAAGCCTCATTCTCTGCTATGACATGCAGACTAATTCTCTGCTGACATGAAGACAGATTCTCTGTTACGGGACCTCTCTCCTCTGCCTGTGTGTGTGCTGGGCCTAAATATATGCCAATGGACTGTTGCAGTGGTGGCTGACGTGAAGCCTCATTCTCTGCTATGACATGCAGACTAATTCTCTGCTGACATGAAGCCAGATTGTCTGTTACGGGACCTCTCTCCTCTGCCTGTGTGTGTGCTGGGCCTAAATATATGCCAATGGACTGTTGCAGTGGTGGCTGACGTGAAGCCTCATTCTCTGCTATGACATGCAGACTAATTCTCTGCTGACATGAAGACAGATTCTCTGTTACGGGACCTCCCTCCTCTGCCTGGGTGCTGGGCCTAAATATATGCCAATGGACTGTTGCAGTGGTGGCTGACGTGAAGCCTCATTCTCTGCTATGACATGCAGACTAATTCTCTGCTGACATGAAGACAGATTCTCTGTTACGGGACCTCCCTCCTCTGCCTGGGTGCTGGGCCTAAATATATGCCAATGGACTGTTGCAGTGGTGGGTGACGTGAAGCCTCATTCTCTGCTATGACATGCAGACTGATTCTCTGCTGACATGAAGCCAGATTGTCTGTTACGGGACCTCCCTCCTCTGCCTGGGTGCTGGGCCTAAATATATGCCAATGGACTGTTGCAGTGGTGGCTGACGTGAAGCCTCATTCTCTGCTATGACATGCAGACTGATTCTCTGCTGACATGAAGCCAGATTGTCTGTTACGGGACCTCTCTCCTCTGCCTGTGTGCTAGGCCTAAATATATGCCAATGGACTGTTGCAGTGGTGGCTGACGTGAAGCCTCATTCTCTGCTATGACATGCAGACTGATTCTCTGCTGACATGAAGCCAGATTGTCTGTTACGGGACCTCTCTGCTCTGCCTGTGTGCTAGGCCTAAATATATGCCAATGGACTGTTGCAGTGGTGGGTGACGTGAAGCCTCATTCTCTGCTATGACATGCAGACTGATTCTCTGCTGTCATGAAGCCAGATTGTCTGTTACGGGACCTCTCTGCTCTGCCTGTGTGCTAGGCCTAAATATATGCCAATGGACTGTTGCAGTGGTGGGTGACGTGAAGCCCCATTCTCTGCTATGACATGCAGACTGATTCTCTGCTGACATGAAGCCAGATTGTCTGTTACGGGACCTCTCTCCTCTGCCTGTGTGCTAGGCCTAAATATATGCCAATGGACTGTTGCAGTGGTGGCTGACGTGAAGCCTCATTCTCTGCTATGACATGCAGACTAATTCTCTGCTGACATGAAGCCAGATTGTCTGTTACGGGACCTCTCTCCTCTGCCTGGGTGCTGGGCCTAAATTTATGACAATGGACTGTTGCAGTGGTGGCTGACGTGAAGCCTGATTCTCTGCTATGACATGCAGACTGATTCTCTGCTGACATGAAGCCAGATCCTCTGTTACGGGACCTCTCTCCTCTGCCTGTGTGTGTGCTGGGCCTAAATATATGCCAATGGACTGTTGCAGTGGTGGCTGACGTGAAGCCTCATTCTCTGCTATGACATGCAGACTGATTCTCTGCTGACATGAAGCCAGATTCTCTGTTACGGGACCTCTCTCCTCTGCCTGTGTGTGTGCTGGGCCTAAATATATGCCAATGGACTGTTGCAGTGGTGGCTGACGTGAAGCCTCATTCTCTGCTATGACATGCAGACTAATTCTCTGCTGACATGAAGACAGATTCTCTGTTACGGGACCTCCCTCCTCTGCCTGGGTGCTGGGCCTAAATATATGCCAATGGACTGTTGCAGTGGTGGCTGACGTGAAGCCTCATTCTCTGCTATGACATGCAGACTAATTCTCTGCTGACATGAAGACAGATTCTCTGTTACGGGACCTCTCTCCTCTGCCTGGGTGCCGGGGCCTAAATATCTGAGAATGGACTGTTCCAGTGGTGGGTGACGGGAAGCCAGATTCTCTGCTATGGAACCTCTCTCCCATTGATTTTGGTTAATTTTTATTTATTTAATTTTTATTTTAATTCATTTCCCTATCCACATTTGTTTGCAGGGGATTTACCTACATGTTGCTGCCTTTTGCAGCCCTCTAGCTCTTTCCTGGGCTGTTTTACAGCCTTTTTAGTGCCGAAAAGTTCGGGTCCCCATTGACTTCAATGGGGTTCGGGTTCGGGACGAAGTTCGGATCGGGTTCGGATCCCGAACCCGAACATTTCCGGGATGTTCGGCCGAACTTCTCGAACCCGAACATCCAGGTGTTCGCTCAACTCTAATTTTAACCCCTTGTCTGCTGAAACGGTCCGTTACAATTGGTGGCAAGCAGCGGGATCGTTCCTACAGCCAGAAGGACAGCTACAGGAGACACCATTTCTTTGGATTTTACAACTTAAGGGCAACGCATGTCTCAGTACAGCGACCCTAAAAGCACCAGGATGGAACCAGCAGTGGAGTACAGATACTCTGTTAAGGGATTTGACCGTATGATGTGGTTGCGGCTGAACTTCTTCTGACCCAATCCAGCTGAGAAATCCGTGAAGTTCGTGAGGAGTCTAGTGTTCAAGACCCTACTATACTGGGCAGAAGGTGATGGTCAGCTGCCACGTTGGGTGGACCTCCATTGGAAGTTACAGTTGCAGGACAGGGGGAGCCCAGTCTCCATTCCCCAGCGGCAGTGTGAATTGCAGGGAATTGGGAGCCCAGTCTCCATTCCCCAGCGGCAGTGTGAATTGCAGGGAATTTGGAGCCCAGTCTCCATTACCCAGCGGCAGTGTGAATTGCAGGGAATTGGGAGCCCAATCTCCAGTCCCCAGCGGCAGTGTGAATTGCAGGGAATTGGGAGCCTAGTCTCCATTCCCCAGCGGCAGTGTGAAGTGCAGGGAGAGGAGAGCAGCGTCCTCCCTCCCCAGCGGCAGGCTGAGTTACAGGGGGCAGAGGTAGTTGTTCCTGCCCCCCCAGCAGCAGAGTGATATGCCGGGAAGGCAGTGTGAAATGCAGGGAGAGGAGAGCAGCGTCCTCCCTCCCCAGCGGCAGGCTGAGTTACAGGGGGAAGAGGTAGTTGTTCCTGCCCCCCAGCAGCAGAGTGATATGCCGGGATGGCAGTGTGAAATGCAGGGAGAGGAGAGCAACGTCCTCCCTCCCCAGCGGCAGGCTGAGTTACAGGGGGCAGAGGTAGTTGTTCCTGCCCCCCAGCAGCAGCATGATTTTTTGGGAATTGGGAGCCCAGTCTCCATTCCCCAGCGGCTGTGTGATGTATAGGGAATTGGGAGCCCAGTCTCCATTCCCCAGCGGCAGGCGGAGTTACAGGGGGCAGAGACAGTCGGTCCTGTCCCCCAGCGGCAGAGTGTCCAGCAGAGAATAGAGAGCCCAGTCTCCTTTCCCCAGCAGCAGGACACTGTATTGGGAGCGGAGACAGTCGGTCTCCCCCTCCAACAACCAGGCTCCAACCAGGCTTCTTCCATGGTAACGCTGGCACCAGGGCACAGTACCGCTGATACCTGCCCACAAAGCAACCTCCACTCCAAGCCAGGGAGCAACACAGAGAATGGGAGTACCAGCTACCAATATAATCTTGGTGGATTCACTGGACATAGACAGGCTACTAAATTCAACAGGTCCAGTAATGGGTTGTGGGTGGGCTGCCAGACTAACTCAGGTACTGACCGTGAGGTCAGATATATGGTTAGTCTTCCCTGGGAGGGGGATATGTGTGGCGAAACCAACCTCGCCACTGTGTTTTGGAGGGGGCTGTTTGCCAGCCTCCTGCCCTGGGATTATGGTCCCTTAAGTTATTGGGTCTTAAGGCACTTGGGACTGAGCCCTCTGTCCATGGATTGCATCATTTGCCTTACTTGCTTGGATTTTACTATTCCCATGGTGAGAACAATGGATAAAGCACATTGTGAGAACAATAGATAGCGGCCATTTTAACTCACAGACCACTGCTTGACCCTCAACACGGAGCCTTGTCTCGTTATTGGGGGGATTCCCTGTATGCTGTTAGAGACTGATTGCCAGGAGTGTAAGCTGATTGTATGCTTTTCCTGTTCGTCTGCTAGCAGCTATTCGCGAGGTTCCAGTTTGGAGTGCTATTTTGTATCCAGTTCGGGAGTTTGGTGTTCTGCAGTAGCTGTGCCTGTCTCTCAGAAAGGGGCATATCGCCTAAATGGATTTAAAACCCCTTGTCTGCTGAAACGGTCCGTTACAGAGGGGATTTGGGTTTGCATCCAGTAGGTAGGGAGTATGAGGCGGGCAGCTAATCTTAAGGGAGTAATTTCCTGGTTGATGGACAGTAGGGCTAGTTGGGGTGAGGGTTGGATGAAGGTGCGACAGATAGTGTTTGCCAAGGAGAATATTTCGGACCACCATTGGTTATGGGGGGGCAAGACCACCAGATATGGAGGAAGTCTCCTTTCCCCTGTAGGCACCTCCAGCATGTGTCTGAGGCAGTAGGAGAAAAAAGAGCTGTCTTACCAGGAGTATTGTACCATCTTGTGAGGATTTTGTACCCATTCTCCTTGATACGGACACAACGGGAGGTCCTGTGGGGACACTCGAGGAGCTTAGGGAGGGATGTGAAGGGGATGGTAATATTTAGGTCTGCTTCCCATTGTTTCAGGAAAGCTGGTTTGGCCAGCATAGGGGGTAAGCGTAGTCTATTGCAGATTTGTGAGATCAATTTTTTAGGGGTTAAGGGGAGGGAGATCACTGATTCGAACCAAACTATGCGACATAGACGGGCACCCAATTGAATGTGCTGGTTTATGTAAGCCCTGAGATATATCATTGAGAACATATCACATGGGCGAGGGTCTAGAAGGGCTTTCATGGCATCCAAGTCAAGTGGTTTGCCAGAGTGGTCCATCAGCGATGAAAGAGTGATTTCTGAAGAGGACAGTCCTAGTGATGTGGTCGCTCTCAGAGCTGGGGGGGCCGTGCCCAACGCATCCTTTATTGTAAGAAGTGGGGAGGGGAAAGGTATGGAGCAGTAGGAGGTAGAAAACCATTTCCAAGCCTCGAGAGTGGCTTTGACAATAGGATAGTGAGAAAGTGTTTCAATTAAGATGTTTTGGCGACCTAATAAGAGGGCCCTAATTGGCTTCCCTAGTATCTCAAGTTCCATTTCCATTGACCATGACCCGAGGTGATGCTTGGTCGTACATGGTAAAGGTAGCTTGAACAAAGGGATCAGGGAGGCCGAACCTGAGCAATGCATGCTTCAGATATAACCAATTAACTCTGTCAAATGCCTTTTCAGCATCCGTGCTAAGAAGGAGTAAGGGAGAGGAGGTGCGGTTAGCGTGGCAGAGAGCATTGGCAGATGACAAAGAGGTATCATCTTTGCCCTCCCTATTGCAGATAAAGCCCACCTGATCCCTGTGAACAAGAGAGGGGAGAAGAGTAGCCAATCTGTTGGCCAGCATTTTGGCCAGGAGTTTGAGGTCTATATTTAGGAGGGATATAGGCCTATAATTGGCGCACAGTTTTGGGTCTTTCCCTTCTTTAGGGATGAGCGTGATGTGGGCTACAGTCATATCTCTGGATAATGGGACACCTTTGAGGGATAAATTGCAGACCTCCAGAAGGTAGGGCAAAAGGGTCTCTTTGAAGGTTTTGTAATATAGCACTGGTAAGCCATCTGGGCCTGGGCTATTTCCTTTTGGCATTTGATTTAATGCTTAACTGAGTTCAACTAGAGTGAAAGGAGCTTCTAAAAGCGTCTTTTGTTCTGGCGTAATGGTAGGGATGGTGGAGGAATCAAGGAAAGTTGATATGAGAGGAGCTCGAGTATCTGGTGCAGCGTTGGGGGGGAGGTTGTAGAGATTTTCATAGAAGGAACGGAATTGGGCGGCGATCTGGGTGGCAGAAAAGATAGGTTTACCTTCGGGAGAAGTGAGTTGATGGATATAATTTGCGACTCTCCTACTTTTTATCCTACTCATTAAGAATTTGGTGGCCTTATCGTCATGGACAAAAAATTTGTGCTGGGAATTCAAGTAGTATTTTGCTGATTTAGCTTGAAGGAGGGCTTTGAGTTCTGCTCTGAACTTTGACAATTCTTGGAGATGGGCATCTGTGGGGTTGCTTTTGTGGTGGGATTCAAGCCTTTGGATGTTCTTGAGGGCTTCATCTATTGCTTTTTCCCTCAATTTTTTCTGATAGGAACCGATACTGATGAATTGGCCCCTGATATAGGGTTTGTGCACATCCCAAAGTGAGTTAGCAGAGAGGTCGGGGCTCTTGTTAATAGAAAAGTATTCTTTCATGTGTTTGGAGATCAAATCAATCGTGGACTGGTGTCCCAATAAAGGTTCATTTAGTTTCAAATTGAAACGTGCGGGGGTACTATTGGGGGCCAATACAGAGAGAAAGATTGGGGAGTGGTCGGAGAGATGCATGGAACCTATGGAGGCCTCACTACATAGGTGGAGATGTTCTTTGAAAATAAAAAGATAGTCCAGGCGGTGATAAGAACCATGCATTGGGGAGAAAAATGAATAGTCCTGGGTGTTTGGATGGTGTGATCTCCACACATGAATTAGGTGAAAATTCCAGAGATTGTCTCGGAAGCTTTTGAGGGATCTGAAGGAGTGATGTGATTTTTTGGAGGATGTATCCATAAGTGGGTGTAAAGCTATGTTTAGATCTCCTCCCAGAACTACTATTCCCTCCTTGAATGAGTTGATTAGGGGGCAGATGTTTGAGAACCATCTGAATTTATTGGAGTTGGGGACGTAAAGGTTTATAAAGGTGTATGTTTGCGGGCCTATGGTGCCCTTCACCAGTATGTATCTCCTGTCGGGATCTTGTAAATGACATATATAAGAGAAGGGGCTCTTCCTTTGGAAACCTATGCTAACTCCGCTAGAAGCAGATGAGCCTCCTCCGCAGTGGTACCATTGGGAGTAGTGGGAAAATTGCATATTGGGGTTGTGATTAAAGCGAAAGTGTGTCTCCTGGAGGAACACTACATTAGCCCCGGCTTTCCTGAGAATAGCAAAAATTTGGCTGCGTTTTGAGGGAGATTGGAAGCCTTTTTCATTGTATGAAGCTATATGAAGGTCAGCCATAGTAAGCTGTGCGGGTTAGGGTACCTTGTAGCCAATGATGTGTCCTCCAGGAGAGTGCGGCCTCCATGAGAAGCACTTTCATCAGGTTCAGGATGCGGGTTAGGATGATGAAGATCTCACTGTGTTTTTGTGGGAACGGCGAGTACCTTGACGGTGGGGGAAGAAGGGTAACAAAAACAGAACAATTTAAAACAACAAGAGAATGCGTATCAAGCATACGTGAGTACGCTATGAGCATGGGGGGGGATGGTAGGTCAATGCCCCGGATAGGGACCGTAAAGCACTTTGGAGGAGTGAGGATGAGGTATATACTACAGGTTCTAGGAGGTGGGAAGAGGGAAGCAGGTTGAAATGCAAAATATGTCAAATCTAAAAAGACGACAGAAAACTGTAATATGACAGTTCTAGCAGGAGTTAAACGGAGCTGTTAAGATGAACCTTTCAGGTTTCCCGGGAGAGGCTCCTGGGTGTGAGCTGGTGCCCTCTCTTCTTGGACCTGGAAGATTTTGGGGTGCGCTGGACCTCAAACAGAATAACTTTGGGGAGATCTGGCAGGTCTCCAAGGTCGCGGTATAGTTCCCAGTTTTCTGCAAGGAAGGAATGTCCAGCTCCTCTAGGATAGGCCCAACGTCCGCATATGATGTGATGTTGGATCGCTTGCCTGCTATTGAGAACGAAAGTCCAAATGGGAAGGACCAGCGGTACAGGACTTTATTGGACCTCAGCCAGTCGGTCAGGGGCTTCAGGGCTCTCCGCTTCTTGAGGGTAGAGGGAGCAAGATCCTGATATACTTCCAGCTTGGCATCTTCGTATGTAAGATCGGCACGATTACGCACAGCATCCAGTATGGCCACTTTAACTGGGAAGTTTAGGAACCTACATATGATGTCGCGCGGTGGTTCAGTCGGCTTGGGTTTAGGGCGTAGTGCCCTATGTGCGCGTTCAATGGCAATTTCTTGCGGATAATCAGGGCCTAGCAAGGAGCTACAAATCGAGATGATGGTGGTGGAGATTTCACCCGGCATTATAGATTCGGGTATGCCTCTGAATCTCAATTGCTGCACCCTCTATTCTCCTGGTCCTCCAGGGCGTTGTGCAATTCATTAAGGTGCGCCGTGCAATGATGGAGGGAAGCGGTAACCGCTGTCTGGTGATTCAGGGATGCGGCTTGATGCGACTTGAGTGTTTCTACCCGTTCCCCGATGTGCCTCACCTGCCTGCAAGCAGAAAGTTCGGTGAGGATAGGTTCCATAACTCTGCTGAGCGCTCGGTCAAGGTATCGTCTGGTTAGTGGTAGGTCAGAGCTTAGGCGGCGGGGCTGGCGCCATCTTGGGTTCTCGTGCTGCGATCGTAGCAGCTGCTTTTTTCAGGAATTTGTCCATGTCGCTGTCTGGGATCTGACCTTTGGGGGTCCCTGCATGGTCACCAAGCTTGGGGGTTCCAATTTTTACCATCCTCACTCAGTAATGCTGATAATTGCTGGTGCTAGGGACGGTCACCTCTACGGAGCAGGGAACTAAGCTGCCATCTCAGTTTGGCGCTCGTTTGCCAAGTCTTTTGCTCTGTCCACACAAAGGTCTTGTCCATAAAATGGCTGCTGATGGAATGTCATGTGACCAGACAAATTACCTCCATCCGACGTCTCTTCCATTCAGATACACTGCATCTGCTATCTGCACTTGCGTTACTGGGAGTTCACTTTAGGTGCAATGCATTTGAATGGAGGAGACTGAGTAATGTGTCCCCCCCTTTCAGCAGCCATTTTATGGACTGGACATCTATTTGGACAGCACAGAAAATTTGCCCAACAAGGGGACATAGCTTATGAACTATAGCAAACAGTGCAGAATATCATATTTAGGGTTGAGTGAACCCAAACTTTAGGATTTTTGTACCCCGAACCTGAACATTTCTGTAAAAGTTAGGGTTCGGTGTTCGGCAATTTCTTAGCTCTTTTTGAAAGGCTGCAGAGCAGCCAATCAACAAGCGTTTAACTGTGTGACCTAAGAAGCCATCACAGCCATGCCTACTAATGGCATGGCTGTGATTGGCCAGTGCAGTATGTGACCCAGCCTCTATATAAGCTGGAGTCACATAGCGCTAAAGTCACTCTGCTGTGCTTAGTGTAGGGAGAGGATGAGGCTGTGAGGGAGAGAATAGGAAAGAATCTTTAATCAGAACTCCAACTGAACTCAGCGATCTACATAGATTTAGATGTGTGGGTGCAGTGCACAATCTTTTTACCCTGCCCTGAGCCTAGTGACACAGACAAATAACTTTTATTCGTCTGTTAGGTGGGCGGCGGAGGCCATTTTATGCAAGCTCAGTGGACCAGCACTGCATATGTGCTTTTGTGACAATCAATCATCCAAACTTGAAATACTGCAATAATAATCTGGGTTAAAAAAAACAAAACCCTTTTTTGGCAATATCCAACATCTGGTGCCTTTGCAGCATTAGTCAGTGTGCATTTTAATCTAGAAATACAGCAATAATTTTCTGGGTTTTAAAAAACACCCTTTTTAGGCAAAATACACAATTTTACAGCCCTTGCTGCATATGCACATGTGAAATTCAAGCGTTAAAGTATATACAGCTGTCATATTCTGTTATTAATAAAACACCCTTTTTGGGCAAAATACTTAATATTCTGCACCTGTGATTGTTAAAAAACACATTTTGGCAATAACCTTCCTCTTGGGCCTCTGCCGCATTAGTCAGTGTGCAATTTAAGCTAGAAATGGAGCTAGAATTTTCTGGGTTTTGAGGAAGAGGCGGTGGTCGCACAGAGCCACCAACACAGCAGAAGAGGGAGCAGGGTGCAAAAGCGGAGCGGCCGTCCCCTAGACAGTGCGCCTGCTACTGCCCACCGCAGCAAGGGATAGAGCACACCAAAGCCAGCTCCAAGGAGTTCCCTGGCGTGGCTGTTCTTCAGACAATGTGCTGACGACAAGACACAAGTGGTTTGGACGCTGTGCACTCAGAGCCTGAAGCAAGGCATAAACGTTCTCAACCTGAGCACAACATGTATGACCAGGCATCTAAGTGCAAAGCATGAGCTGCAGTGGAGTAGACACCTCAAAAACCTCAAAAGGTCTCTGGCTCCGCCTTGCTTCCTCTTCTGCTGCAGTCTCTGCCTCTTCATCCACCTCTGGAGTGACAGTGCCACCTGCCACCCCGCAAACAAACGATCTGCCAGCAACACCACCAACTGGGTCACCAAGCATCTCCACAATGTCCCATGGAAGCGTTCAGCTCACCATCTCTCAAACACTGGAGCGGAAGAGGAAGTACCCCCCTACCCACCCGCGATCCCTGGCCCTAAATGCCAGCATTTATTTCAAAATCACTGTCCTTTGAAATGCTGTCATTCCATCTGGTGGTGACGGAGAGTTTTAAAATAATTATGTCCCGCAGTATGTCGTGCCCAGCCGCTACTACTTTTCCAGGCGTGCCATCCCTTCCATACACAACCAAGTGGGGGACAAAATCAGGTGTGCACTGCGCAACGCCATCTGTGGCAAGGTGCACCTCACTACGGATACCTGGACCAGTAAGCACGGTTAGGGACATTATGTCTCCCTAACAGGACACTGGATAAATGCAGTGGCGGCTGTGTCTGAGGCGGATAGCAGTTTGCCTCATGTCCTTCCACCACGAGGATTGCAGGGCGCTTCAGTTTGCCTCCTGTTGCTTCCTCCTCCTACTCTGCTTCCTCATCCTCTACCGGATCCTCATCCGGTCAGCGTAACACCTTCACCACCAACTTCAGCACAGCCAGGGGTAAACAACAGCAGGCAGTTTTAAAACTTATCTGTTTGGGGGAAAAATCTCACACCGCGCAGGAGCTGTGGACGGGACTTGAACAACAGACCAATGAGTGGTTGGTGCCAGTGAGCCTCAAGCCCGGCCTGGTGGTGTGCGATAATCTGAGAAATCTCGTAGCAGCTCTGGGACTAGCCGTTTGACGCACATCCCTTGCCTGGCGATTGTGCTGAATTTGGTGGTGCAGAGATTCCTTAAAAATTACCCCGATGTGTCAGAGCTGCTGCATAAAGTGTGGGCCGTCTGTGCGCGCTTTTGGCGTTCTCACCCTGCTGCTGCTCACCTGTCAGCGCTGCAGCGTAACTTCGGCCTTCCCGCTCACCGCCTCAAATGCGACGTGCCCACAAGGTGGAACTCCACCTTGCACATGCTGGCCAGACTGTGCGAGCAGCAGCAGGCGATAGTGGAGTTTCAGCTGCAGCATGCACAGGTGAGAAGCTCTGCGGAACAGCACCACTTCACCACCAATGACTGGGCCTCCATGCGAGACCTGTGTTACTTGTTGATCTGTCTTGAGTACTCCACCAACATGGCCAGTGCTGATAACACCGTTCTCAGCGTTACTATCCAACTTCTATGCCTCCTTGAAAAAATGCTGCTGGCTATGATGGAAGAGGATGTGGCAGAGGAGGATGAGGAGGAGGAAGAGGGATCATTTCATAGGGTTCTAGGCCAGTCATTCACAAGTGGCTCAGAGGGTGGGTTCCTGCACCCACAAACGCCAGGTATACAATTGTCCACCCAGGGCACATTTCTGGAGGATGACGAGGTGGAGGATGAGGAGGAGGAGATGGAGGAGGAGAAGGAACCTTGTTCACAGCAGGGTGGCACCCAGACCAGCTCATGGACATCACTGGTGCATGGCTGGTGGGATACAGAGGACACAGACGATACACCTCCCACAGAGGACAGCTTTCGTTGCCTCTGGGCAGCCTGGCACACATGAGCGATTACATGCTGCAGTGTCTCCGCAACAACTGCCGAGTTGCCCACATTCTAACTTGTGCTGATTACTGGGTGGCCATGCTGCTGGATCCCCGCTACAAGGACAACGTACCATCCTTAATTCCCTCACTGGAGCGTGATCGCATCATGCGTGAGTACAAGCGCACGCTGGTAGACGTGCTGCTGGTGGCATTCCCACCTGACAGCGGGGGCACAGTGGAAGCACAAGGCGAAGGCAGAGGACGAGGAAGAGGACGCCAACGCAGCTGAGGCACCGCCAGCACCTCAGAAGGCAGTGTTAGCATGTCCAAAATGTGGAAAAGCTTTGTCAGTACGCCACAACAACCAGCACTACCAGCTAATATGGAGCGTCTTAGCAGGAGGCAGCATTTCACCAACATAGTGGAGCAGTATGTGTGCACACGCCTAAACGTACTGAATGACAGGTCTGCCCCCTTCAACTTCTGGGTCTCCAAATTAGGCACATTGCCTGAGCATGCCCTTTTACGCCTTGGAGGTGCTGGCCTGCCCTGCAGCCAGTGTATTATCTGGACGTGTGTTTAGCACGGCAGGGGACGTTATCACAGACAAGCGCAGCAGCCTGTCCACAGCCGATGTGGACAAGCTCACGTTCATTAAAATGAACCAGGGATGGATCCCACACGACTTGTCTGTACCTTGTGCAGAATAGACATGTATACCGGCCTTACCCAGCCATTGTTATACTACAGCACAATTGCTTATTGTTGTATTTTTGATATTTTCCACTCTTTTGGGGTGTACCCTAATAAATAAATAAAATAATTAAAATCAAAAACCAGTGTTGGCTACCTCGTCCTCCTCCACTGCCGCTTCTACCTACACCGCTACGTCCACCACCTCCTCAAAATCCAACTCCATATGTACCTCCACCTCATAAATCAAGTTTTTTTTTGTTTGTTTTTTGTACGTATTTTATTTTATGTCATTTCAGTAACAGTATGTTACATTTTTGGGTGAAATTCACCAATTTTAGGGTGTGATATACCACTGCTATACCTAGTAGACAGGTTAAAAAAAAATCACTAATTTGTCTGTTACATTTTAGGGTGAAATTCAGCAATTTTTGGGTGTGATATACCACTGTTATACCTAGTAGACAGGTAAAAAATAATCACTAATTTGTCTGTTACATTATCGGGTGAAATTCAACAATTTTTGGGTGTGATATACCACTGCTATACCTAGTTGACAGCTTAATAAATTTCACTCATTTTTCTTTTACATTTTTAGGTGACATATAACAATTTTTGGCTGTGATAGACCCCTGCTCTACCTAGTAGACAGGTTAATAAATTTCAAAAAAATTTCAGTTACATTCTTGGGTTGACATTCTACCATTTTGGACGTGAATAAGCCCCTGCTCTGCATAGGTGACAGGGGCCGACATTTTTAAAAATAATCTATTCCATTGGTGGGTGACATTAACCCATTTCTTGCGATGAAAAACCCCTACTCTGCATAGGTGACAGGGACTTTAATTTCTAAAATGTATCTTTAATTGGCCCTTTCCTTCGATCCTTCTGCTTTAATAACTTTTTCCATATTTCCACTTGATCAAAATTAAATTTCATCTATTGATCTCTCTTGGATGTGGTCTCTCTTTCTCATGCTCCCTCTCTGGTGTGGAACCCTGATTCGCCGATAACCAATATCAACTTGGTAGTCTCAGAAAAGAACATCGAAAGTTGATAGAGAAGATATCCAAATGGATGGTTGACATCACAAGGACGTATGATCAGGCAGAAGTTATCTAGAGTCAACAAAGCGGCAGCAGGGCCTCTCCTGTCTAATGTTTCCTAATCCACCGCAGTGACATTCGGTGTAATTTTCTATTAATCATTCAAATAACAGGGCATCTTAAGAGTCCTGTATTTATCGTCACTACCTTTGAGTCGGGAATGGGTAATTGCCGAGCGCCCCCTCCTTTCCTTCAATTCTTCAGTTTTAATAGCTTCTCCCACATTTCCGCTCAATCACAATTAGATTTCATCCATTGATCTCCCTTGGATGTGGTCTCTCTTTCTCACGCTCCCTCTCCAGGGTGGAACCCTGATTCACTGCTAACCGTGATCAACATGGTAGGCACAGAAAAGAACATCGAAAGTTGATAGAGCAGATATCCAATTGGATCGTGAACATCACGGGGACGTGCAACATGGTGGGGCAGTATGTTTGCACACGCCAAAATGAACTGACTGATGGGTCTGCCCCTTGCAACTTCTGGTTCTCCACATTGGCACATGGCCTCAGCTTGCCCTTTACGCCTTGGAGGTGCTGGCCTGTGTGTTTAGCATGACTGGAGGGGGTTATCACAGGTTATATTTCCCAATGTTTTGGGGTGCACCCTAATAAAAAAATTATAATAATTAAAACCAAAAAGCAGTGTAGGTTACCTCCTCCTCCACCGCCACTTCCACCTATACCGCCACATCCACCGCCTCCTCGACCTCCTACTTCATATGGACCTCGTCCTCATAGATCAAGATTATTATTTTTTATTTTTACGTATTTTGTGTTATTTAAAGTCATTTCCCTATCCACATTTGTTTGCAAAGCACTTGCCATGCTCTTAACATAGTAACATAGTAACATAGTACATAAGGCCGAAAAAAGACATTTGTCCATCCAGTTCGGCCTGTCATCCCGCAAGTTGATCCAGAGGAAGGCAAAAAAAACTGTGAGGTAGAAGCCAATTTTCCTCACTTTAGGGGAATAAAAAATTCCTTCCCGACTCTAATCAGGCAATCAGAATAACTCCCTGGATCAACAATCCCTCTCTAGTAGCTATATCCTGTAATATAATTACACTCCAGAAATATATCCAGGCCCCTCTTGAATTCATTTATTGTACTCACCATCACCAACTCCTCAGGCAGAGAGTTCCATAGTCTCACTGCTCTTACCGTAAAGAATCCTCTTCTATGTTTGTGTACAAACCTTCTTTCCTCTAGATGCAGTGGATGTCCCCTCGTCACAGTCACAGTCCTGGGGATAAACAGATGATGGGATAGATCTCTGTACTGACGCCTGATATATTTATACATAGTAATTAGATCTCCCCTCAGTCGTCTTTTTTTCTAAAATGAATAACCCTAATCTTAACCACATTTTGCTGGCATTTTCAGCCCTCTAGCCCTTTCCATTACATTTTTACAGCCATTTTAGTGCTCAAAAGTTTGGGTCCCCATTGACTTCAATGGGGTTCGGGTTCGGGGCAAGTTCGGGTCCTGAACTCAAACTTTATTTGTGACGTTCGGCCAAACCTGTCAAACCCAAAAATCCATGTGTCCGCTCAACTCTAATCATATTAGAATATATTACATTAGTGTTATATAGTCATCTTACCTACACAGTGGTCTGCAGTAACCAGAAAGTGGCCAACCCCTTTAACACAGAATCATGCAGTTTATTGAGGTTTGTTAGAATTCAGAGATACTCTGCTAATCTGGGGATTCGCTCTGGTAGGCAGGTTATAGGGGCAATAGACCAGGCAATGTAAAGGCAATAGACCAGGTTTTAAATCAATCTTCAGTTTTTATTCGCACTCATAGCATAACAGAACAGTCCCTTTTCAGGCTTGGTGCTTGTTCACACACAGAAAGAACTAAATAACATTCACCTGGTATCCTGTGTGTCAGTTCACACCCAACTGAATGCTCTGCCTCAGAAAGTCCACTTGCAGGCTGTAAGGCAGGCTGCTCGCCTGACACACGGCCTTCAAACCTAGCAGAGAGCTCCCAAAACCAAAACGTCTCCACAGCTTCACTGTGAAGTGGAGGATAATCCAGACAGCTGAGACTGCTGGCTGGGTTTTTATATACTAGTCAAAACCCGGCCTGTTGCGTGGGGAGAAGCCACCCACCCTGCACTTTGTCTGCTCCCAGTAAGAGCCGGCACAGATCAGCTCTACAGCCATACTAACAAATAGTGTCAGTCAGTACTAACTGCCGCTGACACTTAAAATTACCAGCTCTTACCTCACCGAGGCCAGGAATCTCGGTGACACATACCTTCCATCAACGACGGACCCTTGCACCTTTCTACATAATATAAGATGAAAAGACTGATGTGAAATGCAATATACAAGAACTAGAAATGGGAGTTGCTAAAAAATGCATAATTGTGGCAAGTATGATAAATGGTGCTGCCATACAGTCTGCTGACCCCAGCAATTAACAGCAGCAGGTTGGATTTTTCTGAGGAACATTTTCTTTAATTAGCATCAGATATGCAGATGTAAACTAAATGCTTTAAAACACATAGGGCCTACATTTTATTCTGACATGCGGATAACATATTACACATAGATCTTGTGAAATGTTTTTTTCTTCCTTTTTATACTAATGAGAAGGATATTTCCAAGGTCATATTGTCTAATAAATTAAAACATGCTGAGAATTAACAATGTAATTATACACTGATCAGCCATCTAAACTGGGTTTCCATTCAGTAGTGTATTGTGGTTGTTGGCAACGCAACACTGCAAAACCACAGTAGATTGCCATTAATTAGCTTCACCTGTTCTTACTGAGAAACCAAGGCAGTTTGTGGTTTTGTAGCAACGTGCCCCCACCAACACTTTTTAGCTGGTGTGTGAAAATGCACCACTAAACCACTGACTTGATTCTTGTTCCTCATATGGAGCAATTAGTACCTACCAAAAATATGTAAAAGTCTTTGACACCCAAGGCTCATTGATGAGCGTGGGAGGTGAAGGCGATATTGTTTAGTCCAGACATGCCCAACCTGCGGCCCTCCAGCTGTTGAAAAACTACAACTCCCAGTATGCCTGGACAGTCTACAGCTATTAGGGCATTCTGGGAGTTCTAGTTTTGCAACAGCTGGAGGGCCGCAGGTTGAGCATCCCTGGTCTAGTCAAATACCAAAAAGAGCTACTGTAAGACAAATTGCTGAGAAAGTTAAGGCTGGTTAAGATAAGTGGCAGAACACACAGGCTCAGATTTCGTAATGTATCTGCACCAAAAATCCATCTAAAAATGTGGCAATAAATTGAGTAAATTGGATGAATTTGGCACTTCTATGATTTCTACGTCGTCGTCCCTGAACATGTCTAAAAAGGGGTGGGGCTTAGTGGAAACTGGGTAGGGCTTCATGGGAAAGGGGGCAGGCTTAAGATGCACCAAATTGTGGGCACAATTCTTAAAGTAAGCCAACCAATAAATATATAGTCAGAGAAAAGTGTCTATCGCCACACCAGATTTATTCTCCAACCTGAGCCCCTGTGATGAATCTGATTCAGGTCTAGAAAGCCTGTCTAAACTTACGCCATCTATGGGCTTAGTAAATATGAGTCATATATCATATTAGCCGCTTGTGTATAAAGCTCTAAAGCCACAGACCAGCCATAATGTCCATGTTGACCTTTGCCAATGCTGAAAGCACCTACAATGTGAACATCAGAACCTGGAGTAATGGAAGACGGTGGCCTGGTCTGATGAATCACATTTTCTTTTAACCCCTTTGGATAGCCAGATGTACCTTTGATGCTTGATGAAGAGATGACACCAAGATGTACTACGGTAACAGTGCAAATCCCCATAGGTAGAGTAATGCTTAGAGCAATATTCACTAGGAAACATTAGGGTCTTGGCATTTAGGTGGATGTTGCTGCACTTTGACAGGTATCATATACACAAATGCTGTAGACCAAGTATACCCTTTTTTTTTTCATTCTTTATTGAAGAAAATTAAGATTTTACAGAAAATTCTGCTAATAGTCAAAGGACAAAGTATAATAACAGCATTATCAGGTACATAGCAGAATTACAATGTAAAGAAACATCTTTGTTAGGTGAGTTACAAAGGTATACTGCAAATGTATAGTAACAACCCTATTAATTACTTCATTAAGTGATGTAAAAAATTATGGAGTATCAATATGTTTTTTTTTTTATATTATAATTTATTTTATTTGTGATACAAAAAATAAATATCCATATAACCTTAGTAGTATTATAAATCCTAAAGTCCGTAAATTTCTGATTTATAAGCATAATTAGTACCAATTACATACAAATAACCATACTTATGGAGATAAAACAAATCAAATGGAGATCTCACTTGCTAAGAGGGAAGCGGGACTCACAGCCACACAAAGCATCTAACTTAACATGTCAATATCTAAAAAAGGGCAGAGGTCGGGGACCCACGGTCCGGGCGGCCATCAGGGAGCGAGCACGCGCTCCACGCGTCCTTTCCCGACTATGGGTACAGAAAACGGCAGGATTAACAATCTTAGATCCATTCACCTGGTGCTCACATTAACCATACATAGCGGGCTTATAGCGATCTTTAATCGCAGACATTTCTTAGAGCAACCTGGGGGGGTCCAGCAGTCTTCTATCACAGTGGAGAAATAATAAAAAAAAAAAGAAACAGAAAACCACAGCATATTTTACTGCCTCATCCCCATATAGTTAAGATTGAAAATTCGTGCCCAACTCAACCATACCTCGCATACAGTCACACCAGTATCTCAGGTGCGAGGGGACTCAAATCAAGTATCGCTCAACACTCACCGGCGTTTAAAAGAGATGTGGACAGAAACACCACCAAAAGCCGGCACTGTCCCCTAATTGCACCCATACAACATGTATCGTATCGCTGCCTACAGTCCAACCACATATCGAAAAGAAAGAGCCGCATTTCGGGGCGCACCCGGTCACCAGGCCGCCCAGAGTTCCAAGCCCCAGGTCCCCGCCCGTAAAGCGCAGAGTGCCCTGTTTTAGCCATTGTTCAGTGACTGAGAGTCCCGCCGTCCTCCAGCGTTCCTAGAGATACTCCAATATTCAGATGCAACTTCACATCCTTTCCCAATTGCAGTACATACAGAAAAACCGGACTAATAAGATCATCCCCAACCCGCCCCCCCCACGCCCCCCCCCCCCACGCCCCCCCCCCCCACCTTGCAGGAGAAAAAAAAAAAAAAAAAGGGACAATTCCAAATTAATTAATTACCCATGTCCCAATCTTCCCACAGTTTGCACCACTTTAGATAGGATCCTCTTTGTTTATACAGAATCCTCTCATAAATTTTCACTTTCTCGACCAGGGCCAACCAGTTACTGCAATCTGGAGCAGAGGAGCAAAACCATAGTCTAGAGACCAGAAGCCTGGCCAAGAACATAACCTTAATCAGTAGTTGGCGTTTAATGGGCTGGTAGTTAACCTCCGATAAGTCTCCCAGGACCCATATCCTGGGGGACAAAGGAACAACAATGTTAAATTTACGAGCCAAGGTACTTTGGACCGATCTCCAATAGCTACCCACCATCGGGCAGTCCCAAAACAGATGTAGATGGTCTGCCGCGGAGTCGCCACAACGTGGGCAGTCAGAGGAGACTCTGAGTCCTCTCCTATATAACCACATAGGTGTCACATATATTTTGTGCAAAATATTAAATTGTACAACTGTGTGATTAAAATTCTGTGAAACAAATTTTAAGCTTTCCCCTATGTTCTCCCAATCTGGGGGACCCACCTCTGAGAGTGTCAATGACCAGGATTTCTGTCCTGGAGAAAGAAGACCCCCAAATTTTTTTTTCATTAAGTGTCTATAGCAATGTGATATTTTAATTTTCGTGACAGTTTTCTTAATAATTAAATCATGTAAAAATTCAGGAGTATCTATAAACAGAAGGTGACTATTCAAAGTGCTAGAGAGTGCTGACCTCAATTGAAAATATGCATACCAAGCCACCTCACCCAAATTTACCCTTTGCCCTAACTCCATCGGGGGCAGAATTTGTCCGCCACTAACCACCTGATGTAGGTACTGAACATTCTTAGTCCTCCAATACTGGCAGCAATTCAAATCCCTTAAATTCAAAAGCTTTGAGTTATGCCACAATGGAGTACAAATAAGTGATGCCTTGATTCCACACCAACTCCTAATAGCCAGCCAGGTCTTTATAGCCATTCTGCAAAAAGGTGTATACTCAGTCTGTATATTTAGTAGATAGTCGGACTCCAATACAGTAAAGAAGTCCGTAAAACCTGAGTCTTTCACTACCCTGTTGCAGAAATGGCTATTTTCCCAGTCATTAAAAAAGCAAAGTTGAGAGGCCATAAAGTAACCCCTAAAGTAGGGGAGATTAAGGCCTCCCTGATTATAAGGCATGGAGAAATAGAGTGTCTTCAATCTCACGCGCTTCCTCCCCCATAATAGATCATTAAGCATCCGCTCTATCAATCTAAAATACTTGTCTGCGATCCATACAGGCGAGTTGCGCAGGACATAGAGGACCTGGGGCAGTACTACCATTTTTATTAAAGAGATTCTATCCGCTCTTGCCTGTACAATTTTTTGCCATATCTTAATTTTGGCCCTCAGTTTTATCAGCAGGGGAATCAAATTGAGTTGTAAATATTCCTGAGGTTTGGCAGAAACTGAAATCCCCAGGTACTTTATTGAATCAGAGACTGTTAATTGGTTATCCCAGTCGCCTCGCAACTCGTCTATAGGAAGGAGAACCGTCTTCTCCCAATTGATTTCCAGACCAGACGGCGCAGAGAAAGAGCCAACCAGATCCATTATACGAGGGAGAGTGGTTTCTGTTTGATGAACAAAAACCAAGATATCATCTGCGTAGAGAAATACGCGGTCATGCTTCCCCATTATGCCGAAACCGGCCACTTGCGGATCCTGCCTTATACTGGCTGCTAAGGGTTCGATATAAATATTGAACAAGAGAGGGGAGAGAGGGCAACCTTGGCGGGTACCTCTTCCTAGGGTAAAGCTCTCAGTGATCGTGTCATTAATCCTAATCCTAGCAACTGGGGAGCTATATAATAGCTGAACCATCGCCATGAATCTGGGGCCAAAGCCCATTTTTTTCATTACCTCCCAGAGAAAGGTCCACTCCACCCTGTCGATTGCTTTGGTGGCATCCAGTGACAGGATGGAGCGGGTACCACATCCCGGGGACTGAATATTCATAAATAGTCTATGCAGGTTATGATGGGTACCCCTTTTTGGCATAAAGCCATTTTGGTCTGGGTGGATAATAGAGGATATCACCCGTGAAAGCCTCCTAGCCAAGAGTTTTGATAATAACTTAGCGTCTGTATTTAATAACGAAATTGGTCTATAAGAACTCATTTCTATTGGGTCTTTATCCTTTTTAGGAATTAGAACAATAAGAGCCTCCATCATAGAGCATGGTAGGCTCCCTCCCTGTATTGCCTGGGAGAAAACCTCTAACAGCTGAGGAAGAATCACATCACTATACTTACGATAAACCTCATATGGAAGGCCATCCATCCCTGGCAACGAATTCCCAGAGACCGATCCCAAAGCCTCCTGGAGCTCCGAAAGAGATAGCTCCTCTTCCAGATATTCTATTTGAGCTTCATTTAAAGTAGAAAGTGGAATCCCCTCCAGGAACCGCGTCGCCAGTTCGGGTGACAAGCCAAAAGAGGAGCTATATATCTGAGTAAAGTATTGTAAAAAGGTGTCCCTAATTCCTTCTGAGTCCGTTATAATTTCCCCCGCTATATTGCGAATAGAGACAATAGATTGATTTTTCTTGTCTTGTTGTGTGATTATCCTAGCTAGCAGCCTACCAGGACGTCCAGACTCCGAGAAATATTTTAAGCCCTTAAAAAATACTCTATGATTTGCTTTCTCTATTATATATTTTTCCAAGGAGCAGCTGGCCTTCTACATCTCTTCCCTATTATGCTCAGTAGGTTGATTGGTAAATCCCTCAGTTGTGTCTGCAATAGCCTTGGCCAGTTCCTCCTCTTTCTTTTTTAAATGTTCTCTTTGCTGCAACAATCTCGCTTATAAAGACCCCCCTCAGATATGCTTTCAGGGCATCCCATACTACATTGATGTTTGCAGAGGGAAGATTAACCTCCCAAAAGGAGGACATCAGAGATTTAATGGACTGAAGATTATCCATAATAGTAAGCCAGTATGGATTCAGCCTAAATCCTAACCCCCGATTATCCTTATTCTTCCCCGTGCAGACCTCAACCAGTACGGGTGAATGGTCCGAAACTGTTCTTACCCCATATCGTATCTTCCGGATATTACTCAGATTGCTCTCATTAGTAAATGCTAAGTCGATCCTGGACATTGCTCTACCACCCCTACTAACACAAGAGTATACTCTCTTTCCCCCACCAAGATGTTCCCATATATCCACCAGTCACACCTCCGAGCAGAACTGTGGCAACGGTGAATTACATGCATTCCTCACCCGTTCTGCATCTAGTGTGAATCTATCTTTATTGGGGTCCATGACCGCATTAAAGTCCCCCATCAGAACTAGCCGGCATTCTGATCTCCCTTCAGAGAAACGAGTTAGCTGGATCAGTGGGTACATTGAGAAGGGCGGGGGTATATAAAAAAAAGCAAGAATATAGCTACAACCATACAGCTTACCATACAGAAATATAAACCTGCCTTGGTCATCTATATAAGATTCTATAAGGGTGAAATCCACAGAGTTATGAATCAGAACTGAGACGCCCCTAGAGGAACTACTAAAAGTGGAGTGATAGGATTGAGAATACCATCCCGTTGTCAGGCGGAACACGGTTTCTTTAGTAAGATGAGTTTCTACCATGCAAATAATTGCTGGAAGGTATCGCTTTAATGCATCCATAATAGCTTGTCTTTTAACCCTTTCCCCAAGCCCTCTAATATTCCAAGTTACAATTCTAGTAGACATCCTTCACTACAGCAGAGAAAAAGAAAAAAAAAAAAGAAAAAAAACCCATGCCTGCAAGGTGGGTTGCCCCCTCCCCCCCTCTCCCTCTCCCCTCTCCCCTCTCCCCTCTCCCCTCTCCCCTCTCCCCCCTCCCCTCTCCCCTCTCCCCCCTCCATTGGTCCGCCCGATCTAATCAGCAAACCTCTAACCTACGGCCGTTCTCCCTTGCCGTAACCCCACCTCCCCTCCATGATAATATTACACAATTTCATATGCCCATTTGCTCCATCCAGTCTAACGCTTGTTGTGGTTTTTCAAAAAATTGGGAAGTTCCGTTGTAAATCACTCTTAATTTTGCTGGATATTGTAAAGAATATTTAATGTCTTTAGACGCCAAGCGTTTCTTTATCTCTATAAAGTTTCTTCTTTTTTCCTGAGTCTGCCGAGCAAAGTCTGGAAAAAAAAGCAGTTTGGTGCCCTGATATTCAATAGGTGTACATTCTCTTGCTCTTCTCAATATCATGTCTCTATCGGCAGATAATAATAATTTCATTAAGATTGCTCGCGGCGACCTCCCTGGGATAGGTTTCCCTCCTGGTATTCGGTGGGCTCTTTCTATTTGAAACGTAGAGGAAAAACAGTCACTACCAAGATTGTTCAAAACTACGTCTTTAAGTTGTTCCTCTAGCTGTCGGCCTTCAGCTCCTTCTGGAAAACCAATTATACGAACATTATTTCGCCTTGCCCTATTTTCTAGATCCTCCAGCTTATTTTGTAGTGATTGATTTTCTGAAGCTAACAGGGCGGTTTTAGATTTTAAAATATCTATGTCAGTTTGCAAAGAGTCCACTATTTTTTCCACATAATGGACTCGGTCCCGGATATTTACTAGATCTTCTCTTATTAAGGAAATATCGCTCTGCACCGAACCCAGCTGAATAGACATCCCTTGTACTAATGTGCCGTTATTTTCCACGGCACCCAAGATTTTATTCAAAACTAAAGGGTCATATTCAGTTCGCATTTGTGCAGCTTGCGTTTGTGCAGAGAGACTTTCCTCGTCTAGCGCCTGACCTGCCTCCGCTGATTCATCATCAGAAGATTCATCAGTTTGGGGGATTTTCGCGTGTTTCTTCAAATTAGCAGACAATTTTGTCTTAGCTATATTCTTTTCATTTGGGAAGGGTGATTTCAAAAATTTATCGATTTTATTCTCGGGAGTCTTAGACGCCATCTTCGCTACAGAGGAATCCACCGACCGTCGTTTTGGGGGCATTTTTCTTCCCTTTTTTTTTTTTTTTTTTCCTTCCCCCTTCCCCTTCTTTTTTTTTTTTTTTCCTCTTTTCCTTACTTCTTTCTTTCTTCCTCTTGTTCTCTTTCCTCCCCTTTTCCTCCCTTCCCTCTCCCTATCAACCCTCTATCCCCTCCTCTCCAAACTACACGAGAGGAAAGGGACAAGACCAGAAAAATTCTGCGCCCGTTTAGCAGGGGGCTTAACAAAGCAAGAAAAATAAAATAAAAAATAAAGTCACAAATGGCGGATAACAATATTCTCACGTGTCCAATACGCTCAAAATCCCAGTGTACGCCACAGATCAAGCAGGAAGTCCAGGGCCGGCCAGAAGAGAGGAAGCGAGGAGTCTTTACAGGTCGCCGGGTAGTAGATTGCTGGTCGCCCGGATAATAGATGGACCAGAAAATCCGCGAATCCAAGTACTTGGCTCCAGCCGCAGGGCAGAGACCCGGACCAGCAAAGAGAAAGCAGCAGGGAGGAACGAGGATGAAGTTCCAGGAACCACCAGCAGAGGGCAGGCAACGAACTTGCAAAAAACAGCCGACTCGGGCAAGCGCCGGCAGCCACCGCACACCAGGGCAGAGGACCAGAAACCGCCGGAGGAGAAGACCAGGGGACCCCCAGGGCCAGCCGGAACCACAGACCGGGAGAACACACCTCCAGCCAGCAGCAGACGGAATGGCCGACAGACAAGCCAGCGGAGCAGGAGAAGAAGGTAAGCCGCGCCAGGACTCAGCGTCAGGGCATCAGCTGTTTCGGCACAGGAACATGGAAGGAGGAGGCTAGCGCAGAGGGAGAGCGAGACGCGTCCCTCACGTCATCACGCCGTTCCCGGGTATCAATATGTTTAATTGAGTCATGACAAAAGAGTTAAACTGATACAAAAGATATATGCCTAAAGAGGGGTAATAGATACAGATATTGGATCAATCATAGTTCCTGAAAGATTACCAAGGTAGCCAACACTTCCTAAACGCTACTATTCTATTCCTTTCCCATGAGGTTAATTCCTTAAACCTGAAAAGTTGATCAATTCTAGATATCCATTGGGGTATGGGTGGAGTATCTTCAGATAACCAGTAGCAGGGGAGCAAGAGACGGGCTGTGTCTAGAAGGTGGTTGAATAGAGGGGGAATACTCTCTGTAGAAACGGGAGTATATGTCCCTAATAGTGCTAGTAGAGGAGACATTGGGATGGTTGAGTGACATATCTGGTTACATTTTTCAAATATATCTGACCACCATATTTTGATTCGGGGACATGACCACCAGATGTGAAAAAATGAGCCTTTATCACTACCCCACCTCCAGCATTTATCTGACCGATCTGTGTTAAATCTACAAGTTGTGTCTGGGGTTTTATACCATCTTGTTAAAATCTTGTAGGCATTCTCCTGTATTTGAACACATCTTGACACTTTATGAGGTCTCAGAAGAATCCTTGAAGTTGTTGCCTGGGTAAAGGAGGTTTCAAGATCTATCTCCCATAAACCAATAAAGGCAGGTTTTGGCATGAGAATAGGAGTACATTTGTTTTTATATATCAGCGAGATCAGTTTAGGTTTAGGGTCGGCCCTTGATAACAGATTCTCAAACCAGATAAGCAGGCATATTAAGGAACTTTTTGTAATATGTTTAGAAATAAAAGAATGTAAAAAGGAAATTAAAGGGGGTGGGAATTTACTCTCTGAGAAGAGCTGAGATAAGGATAACGGTTCCAATAATCATCAAAGAGGGACATTACTAGATGAGGTGAGTATCTTATAGATGGAGGTAGGCTACTTGATAATGCTTTGGGTGCAAGTGCTAAAATATCTCTGACTTGGAGTATAGGGGAAGGTAACGGAATGGCATATGGAGAGGATTGAAACCAGTCCCAAGCTTTGAGGGTGGATTTGAATATGGGATTAAAGGATTTGACTGTGTTCATAGGAATTCCAGTTCCCACTAGAAGTCCTCTGAGGGGGAGGCCAAATTGTAATATTTCAAGAACAACCCAAGGTTCATCCAGTGTTCCCCTAATCCCACCCACCAACCTAGCCAAAAGAACTGCATTATTGTATAGCTCGGGATTGGGCATCCCTATCCCACCATAGGGCTTAGGTTTATTTAGGGTAGTAAATGCTATACAAGCTTTTTTCCCTTCCCAGATAAAAGATCTGATAATTTGGTTTGTTGTTTTGTAAAACGACTTTGACACCAGAATTGGTAGAACTTGCTGGAGGTAGGTCAATCTTGGTATTATAAGGGAAGTTACTATGTTTTTCCTACCAAACCAGGACAACATAAGATTGTAAGTGAGGAAAGTTGATCTTTAATTGAGTTCAGCAGTGCAATATAATTTAGGCGAAACAATGAGTCAGGGGTATGGACCTATTTTAATTCCCAAATAAGTAATGTGTGGGGTATCCAGTTAAAAGGGAGATTAGAATTTAGTTCTTGTATTGTTGATGAGGGAAAGCCAATATTAAGAACCTGGGATTTGGTTGTATTAATCTTTAAAATTTGAAAGGGTACCAAATTGTTCAATTATACGGTAGATGTGGGGAAGGGCTGAATGCAGGATTCGTAAACATAATAAGTAGGTCATCAGCGAAGGCTGCGACCTTGTGTTCAATCTTCCTACCCAGACCCCTTGAATTCCCCCCTCTCTCCTAATAGCCTGTAGCAAGGATTCCATAACCAGTACAAATAGCAGGGGAGAAAGGGGGCAACCCTGTCTGGTCCCATTATGAATAGCAAGGGGAGAGGATAAGGAGTTGTTAACAATCACCAAAGCTGATGCATTTGAGTATAAGGAAAACACTGCATTTATGAATTGAACTGGGATCCCAAACGTGGATAGTACCTTGCTCATAAAGTCCCAGTCTACCCTGTCAAATGACTTCTCAGCATCAGTGCTGAGAAGGATCAGAGGACATTTATATCTTTTTGCATGAAATATGCAATTTAGGACTCTAGAAGTATTGTCCTTACCCTCCCTGCCCCTCATGAAACCTACCTGGTCTTTCTGAATCAGAGTAGGGAGAAATGTGGATAGACGTGTGGCCAACATCTTAGCTAGAATCTTTAAGTCTAAGTTTAGCAGGGAAATCGGACGATAGTTTGCGCAATTGGAGCTATCTTTCCCCTCTTTATGGATCAGGGAGATATGGGTTCTAGTCATATCTGTTGACATATTTGTGCCAGTTAGGGAGCTATTACATACCTCTAGTAGGTGGGGGCTTAATATTTTGGAAAGTGAGTGATAGTAGGAGGCAGGGAGGCCGTCAGGACCTGGGCATTTCCCTCTAGGTAGATGTTTAATAGTGGCTTCCAATTCATCTAACCGTAAAAGGGGCTTGTAATATTTGTACCTGTTGTTTAGAAAGGACCGGAAAGGACAAGGAGTGCAGGAAATTTGTCATGGACTCATTTGGCGGGAAGGGATACTGTATTCTTTTTTTAGAATCTTTTAGATTGTATAGAGAATGGTAGAAGTCTCTAAATTGGGCAGCAATGCCTGCAGTGGTGAAGGCCAATCCGCCGTTTGAAGTTTTAATACGGTGAATGTAATTATGGGTTTTCCTCTGTTTTATGCGTTGCATCATAAATTTAGAAGCTCTATCGCCATGGGCATAATACTTAAATTGCGCTTGTAAGTAGTATTTGGCTAAGGCATTGTTTAAGATCTTTTTTAAGGCTTTACGTGTTTCAGTTAATTCTGTAAAGTGAGATTCTAACAGAGACTGTTTATGTAGGGATTCCAGTTTTTGGATTTTGGCTAACAGGGAATCTATTTGAGTTCTTCTGGCTTTCTTGATTCTAGTTCCCATAGAGATAAAATGGCCTCTCATAAAAGCTTTATGAGCGTCCCATAATACCTGACAAGATGTTAGAATTGAGAGAAAAGTATTCTTCTAAAACTTTTTGAGTTTGGGTTAGGGGGTCACCTGGAGATATTAATTGCTCATTTAGGCACCATCTAAAGGGACGAGGTTCTAGAGTGGGGGCAGTTAATGTCACGAATACCGGGGATTGATCTGATAGGTGCATAGTACCAATGCTGGCCAGGCTACAAAACTGGAGGTGTTCTATTGATATGAATAGGTAATCGAGTCTATGGTAAGACCCATGTATGGAGAAAAGAAGGAGTAGTCTCGCTCCTTTGGATTAAAGAGTCTCCAGACATCACAAACCGACCAGTTGCGCAGGAATTTCTTGAGATGCCCAAGAATTTTTGGTTGAAATTGCTGATCTCTTAGGGGTGGAGTCAATCTCTGACTCTAGCGTTATATTAAGATCTCCACCCAGAATCACCACTCCCTCTCTATGTGGTTCCATAGAACCTCTAAAATCCAAGCAACCTGACCAACATTGGGGGCATATATATTAATAAAGGTATAAACTTGATTTGCTATAGATCCTTTAAGCAGTATATATCTCCCCTCATTATCCTGGACATGGTGAATATATGTCAATGGGAGTTGTTTCCTGATCCCTATGCTTACGCCCTTGGAGGCCGAGGATCCTGAGCCACAGTGATACCATTCCGAAAATAATGAATGTGTGAGGTTCGGGTATTTATCAAACTTATAGTGGGTTTCTTGGAGGAAAATGATCGAACACTTTTCCTTCTTCAGATAAGAAAAAATTTGGCTGCGTTTAGAGGGGGAGTTGAAACCCTTCACGTTGAAGGAGGCTATGCAAAGGTCAGCCATGATTCAAATCGAAGGGTAGGGTAGTTAAGTGCAATGATGAAGTAGAACTCGGTATTTGTATTGAGAAAAAATAAAAGGAAAATAAGTAACACTCAGCCTCCTCAGACGAAGCAACAGGATGTCCCAATGGTCTGAAATAGGATTGTAGAACTTGCATACATGGTAATGTACCTCATTGAAAAACAAAGACAAAAGGAAAAATAAAAAATAAAAGGCAATACTTAAAATGAACAAAACAGTGATGAATACACAACATTATAGCAGAGCTAAGGAGCTCTGCAAACTCTTTGGGGGTAAGGTAAATTCTTCATGGGTATCCCTCAAAGAGCAGCAGATACCAGACAATGTTAATACTATAGGACAAAATGCTGACCCTCTCCTGAATTCTGAAAGGGAGCAGAGAGGAGAGGCCCAGTGGACAGCACTGGTGCTTTAAAGGGGAACAGGAAGGGAAGGTCAGCAAGGTAAAACGTAATACAAGAACTAGAGCATGTTCCGCCAGCCTATGGATAGATACCGAAGATGCAGGATAAATAGGACGACACAGTTGGAAGACAGAACATCTAATCATGGGTAAATAGGTGGTTAAAACTACCAGAATATAGATATAACCAATGACGTATTGTCAGTAGAGAGTTACACAATTATCTGCATCAACGATGAGTCAGAGCTTCATTCAGCTACAAGTGGCAATCTCCTCGGGGTGGAGGTGTTCCTGGCACTTGAGAGAATAGCTTCCTTGACTGGGAAGTAAAGGAATTTACAGATGACATCCCTTGGGGGCTCATTGGGTTGAGGTTTGGTGCTCTGTGCGCCCTTTCGATGGTGACTTCATGCGATGTGTCAGGACCCAGCAGGTGCAGGCAGGGATTACCGGTATTACCACTTCAGGGATGTCGCTACGAGCGATAGATTCGGGGATGCCTCTGAAGCGAAGATTGTTTTGTCTTCTCCTATTCTCCTGGTCTTCTATAGCTGTGTAGAGTAGATTAATGTGCGACTGGTATGCAGCCATAGTTGAAGACATTTCTTTCTGGTGCATGATAAACTTGGTTTGTTTTTCCTCCAGGGTCTCCACTCTGTTGCCAATGTGGCGAATATCACCTCTGATAGTTGCCAATTCAGAGCTAAGAGGTTTGAGAGCTTAAGCTAGTGATTCTTTTAGGGAGCTCCTGGAGATCGGTAAGGCATCTGGGCCAGGGGAAGTTTCCCTACTTCTTTCAGCACCCTATCTTGCTCGGTGTTCCAGGCCCCATTTTAGGTTCTCTTGCCAGGCATGCTGCAGCTGCCTTTTTAATGAATTTAGCCATTTCTCCAGGCTGAATCGCAGGACCGGAAGGATCGTGGGTTTTTGTCCACCGATTTTGACAATTTTCGGTCTGGTAAGCAGATAATATCAGGTTATGAAGGGCATTCAAGTAGCGGAGCGACGCTTCACACAGCCATCCACTCTCAGCGCAGGGTCTGCCCCCTGACCAAGTATACCCTTTTAACAGTAAATATGATACTCTTTTTTTTTTTTTTATTAATAAGGTCCTTTACGTTCCATTATTAATTTTGAGTATGCATGCCTACATAATGTACACTAAAGCTATAAATGAAAGAAAACACAGATGCAATCACTGGAGAAAGTTTACCTATAGCTAGGTTTCATTCCCTCATGTATAGCTTTTTGTGTACTAACACAAGTAGGGTAAATTGCGTTGAAATAAAATTATACATATGAGACATGTAAATATATTTTCTAATGTTTTTGCCATTTTAATTGGGCTATGTGACAAAATACGGTCAAAATAACAGAAAAATTGCATGATCAAGAAGTGGCATAGATGGGTGGAAACTGGAGTCATATCGTGCCATGAGATACTAAATAGAGGAAATATGTCTTAGGGTACTTTCACACTTGTGTTGTGAAGATCCGGCAGGCAGTTCTGTCGCCGAAACTGCCTTCTGGATCCGGAAATCCATTTGCAAACGGATAGCATTTGTAGATGGAGCCGGATGCGGATCCATCTAACAAATGCATTTAAACACCGGATCTGTCTCTCCAGAAAAACAGATCCAGTTTTAATTGTTTTGCCATTTTTAAACGTCTGCGCATGCGCAGACCAGAAAACCAGGTCCATTTTGCCAGAACAACACGGCATTAATACATTTCAATGGAAAATAATGCCGGCATTCCGGCAAGTGTTCTGGAATTTTGGCCAAATACCGTAAGAGTGACTGAATTGAAGACATCCTGATGCATACTGAACAGATTGCTCTCCATTCAGAATGCATTAGGATAAAATTGATCAGTTTTTTTTCCGGTATTGAGCCCCTAGGACGTAACTCAATATCGGAAAACTTTAACACAAGTGTGAAAGTACCCTTATTCATGTCGTATCCAGAATGTAGACAAAGTGTTCCCATTTGAAGGGAATATATAGGAATCCACACATAAGGGTATTTAATCTTTTCACAGCAAAAGTCTAAACAACTTCCTCAGCGTCCTGTTTGCTCCTCTCATTGGAGGTCACACTAGACACTGATTTGACCCAGATATGCTTGAAGATTTATTAGGACAAAAGTTTGTTTGATCTGTGGTCACCCACATCCAAAATTAAGAATGAGATGAATTGAAAGTCAATCATTATAGATTTTGCATGAATCCAGGGAGATATTTTGGTTGTTAATACATTTTTTCCATGGGGAAGGATGATCAATTATGATGTCACCTCGTGATCATGCTGGGTGCGCCTGGTGATGTCATTACACTCAGCACAGGTCCTTCTTTTCCACTCAGAGTGGACTGCCTTTGGGCAAACAAGGGGATGAGGTGAGCATTTGTTTTATTCTTTCTAAGACAACTCTAGCTGCCAGTTTAGGAAAAAATAATTAGTTAAAATGAAGTGTCAGGAAATTTGGCTTCTCAGCGAATCAAATATTTCCCAAACATCGGATCAAATTCCGCTTCGAAAGCTTCAATTTGCTCAACATTACTTATGAATAGAGTTGAGCGAACACCTGGATGTTCGGGTTCGAGAAGTTCGGCCGAACATCCCGGAAATGTTCGGGTTCGGGATCCGAACCCGATCCGAACTTCGTCCCGAACCCGAACCCCATTGAAGTCAATGGGGACCCGAACTTTTCGGCACTAAAAAGGCTGTAAAACAGCCCAGGAAAGAGCTAGAGGGCTGCAAAAGGCAGCAACATGTAGGTAAATCCCCTGCAAACAAATGTGGATAGGGAAATGAATTAAAATAAAAATTAAATAAATAAAAATTAACCAAAATCAATTGGAGAGAGGTTCCATAGCAGAGAATCTGGCTTCCCGTCACCCACCACTGGAACAGTCCATTCTCAGATATTTAGGCCCCGGCACCCAGGCAGAGGAGAGAGGTCCCGTAACAGAGAATCTGTCTTCATGTCAGCAGAGAATTAGTCTGCATGTCATAGCAGAGAATGAGGCTTCACGTCAGCCACCACTGCAACAGTCCATTGGCATATATTTAGGCCCAGCACCCAGGCAGAGGAGGGAGGTCCCGTAACAGAGAATCTGTCTTCATGTCAGCAGAGAATTAGTCTGCATGTCATAGCAGAGAATGAGGCTTCACGTCAGCCACCACTGCAACAGTCCATTGGCATATATTTAGGCCCAGCACACACACAGGCAGAGGAGAGAGGTCCCGTAACAGAGAATCTGGCTTCATGTCAGCAGAGAATCAGTCTGCATGTCATAGCAGAGAATGAGGCTTCACGTCAGCCACCACTGCAACAGTCCATTGGCATATATTTAGGCCCAGCACACACACAGGCAGAGGAGAGAGGTCCCGTAACAGAGAATCTGGCTTCATGTCAGCAGAGAATCAGTCTGCATGTCATAGCAGAGAATGAGGCTTCACGTCAGCCACCACTGCAACAGTCCATTGGCATATATTTAGGCCCAGCACCCAGGCAGAGGAGGGAGGTCCCGTAACAGAGAATCTGTCTTCATGTCAGCAGAGAATTAGTCTGCATGTCATAGCAGAGAATGAGGCTTCACGTCAGCCACCACTGCAACAGTCCATTGGCATATATTTAGGCCCAGCACCCAGGCAGAGGAGGGAGGTCCCGTAACAGAGAATCTGTCTTCATGTCAGCAGAGAATTAGTCTGCATGTCATAGCAGAGAATGAGGCTTCACGTCAGCCACCACTGGAACAGTCCATTCTCAGATATTTAGGCCCCGGCACCCAGGCAGAGGAGAGAGGTCCCGTAACAGAGAATCTGTCTTCATGTCAGCAGAGAATTAGTCTGCATGTCATAGCAGAGAATGAGGCTTCACGTCAGCCACCACTGCAACAGTCCATTGGCATATATTTAGGCCCAGCACCCAGGCAGAGGAGGGAGGTCCCGTAACAGAGAATCTGTCTTCATGTCAGCAGAGAATTAGTCTGCATGTCATAGCAGAGAATGAGGCTTCACGTCAGCCACCACTGCAACAGTCCATTGGCATATATTTAGGCCCAGCACACACACAGGCAGAGGAGAGAGGTCCCGTAACAGAGAATCTGGCTTCATGTCAGCAGAGAATCAGTCTGCATGTCATAGCAGAGAATGAGGCTTCACGTCAGCCACCACTGCAACAGTCCATTGGCATATATTTAGGCCCAGCACACACACAGGCAGAGGAGAGAGGTCCCGTAACAGAGAATCTGGCTTCATGTCAGCAGAGAATCAGTCTGCATGTCATAGCAGAGAATGAGGCTTCACGTCAGCCACCACTGCAACAGTCCATTGGCATATATTTAGGCCCAGCACCCAGGCAGAGGAGGGAGGTCCCGTAACAGAGAATCTGTCTTCATGTCAGCAGAGAATTAGTCTGCATGTCATAGCAGAGAATGAGGCTTCACGTCAGCCACCACTGCAACAGTCCATTGGCATATATTTAGGCCCAGCACCCAGGCAGAGGAGGGAGGTCCCGTAACAGAGAATCTGTCTTCATGTCAGCAGAGAATTAGTCTGCATGTCATAGCAGAGAATGAGGCTTCACGTCAGCCACCACTGGAACAGTCCATTCTCAGATATTTAGGCCCCGGCACCCAGGCAGAGGAGAGAGGTCCCGTAACAGAGAATCTGTCTTCATGTCAGCAGAGAATTAGTCTGCATGTCATAGCAGAGAATGAGGCTTCACGTCAGCCACCACTGCAACAGTCCATTGGCATATATTTAGGCCCAGCACCCAGGCAGAGGAGAGAGGTCCCGTAACAGACAATCTGGCTTCATGTCAGCAGAGAATCAGTCTTCATATCATAGCAGAGAATCAGGCTTCACGTCACCCACCACTGTAAGAGTCAATTTTCATAAATTTAGGCCCAGAACCCAGGCAGAGGAGAAAGGTCCCGTAACAGACAATCTGGCTTCATGTCAGCAGAGAATCAGTCTTCATATCATAGCAGAGAATCAGGCTTCACGTCACCCACCACTGTAAGAGTCAATTTTCATAAATTTAGGCCCAGAACCCAGGCAGAGGAGAAAGGTCCCGTAACAGACAATCTGGCTTCATGTCAGCAGAGAATCAGTCTTCATATCATAGCAGAGAATCAGGCTTCACGTCACCCACCACTGTAAGAGTCAATTTTCATAAATTTAGGCCCAGAACCCAGGCAGAGGAGAAAGGTCCCGTAACAGACAATCTGGCTTCATGTCAGCAGAGAATCAGTCTTCATATCATAGCAGAGAATCAGGCTTCACGTCACCCACCACTGTAAGAGTCAATTTTCATAAATTTAGGCCCAGAACCCAGGCAGAGGAGAAAGGTCCCGTAACAGACAATCTGGCTTCATGTCAGCAGAGAATCAGTCTTCATATCATAGCAGAGAATCAGGCTTCACGTCACCCACCACTGTAAGAGTCAATTTTCATAAATTTAGGCCCAGAACCCAGGCAGAGGAGAAAGGTCCCGTAACAGACAATCTGGCTTCATGTCAGCAGAGAATCAGTCTTCATATCATAGCAGAGAATCAGGCTTCACGTCACCCACCACTGTAAGAGTCAATTTTCATAAATTTAGGCCCAGAACCCAGGCAGAGGAGAAAGGTCCCGTAACAGACAATCTGGCTTCATGTCAGCAGAGAATCAGTCTTCATATCATAGCAGAGAATCAGGCTTCACGTCACCCACCACTGTAAGAGTCAATTTTCATAAATTTAGGCCCAGAACCCAGGCAGAGGAGAAAGGTCCCGTAACAGACAATCTGGCTTCATGTCAGCAGAGAATCAGTCTTCATATCATAGCAGAGAATCAGGCTTCACGTCACCCACCACTGTAAGAGTCAATTTTCATAAATTTAGGCCCAGAACCCAGGTAGAGGAGAAAGGTCCCGTAACAGACAATCTGGCTTCATGACAGCAGAGAATCAGTCTGCATGTCATAGCAGAGAATCAGGCTTCACGTCAGCCACCACTGCAACAGTCCATTGTCATAAATTTAGGCCCAGCACCCAGGCAGAGGAGAGAGGTCCCGTAACAGACAATCTGGCTTCATGTCAGCAGAGAATTAGTCTGCATGTCATAGCAGAGAATCAGGCTTCATGTCAGCCACCACTGCAACAGTCCATTGGCATATATTTAGGCCTAGCACACAGGCAGAGGAGAGGTTCATTCAACTTTGGGTAGCATCGCAATATAATGGTAAAATGAAAATAAAAATAGGATTGAATGAGGAAGTGCCCTGGAGTCCAATAATATATGGTTATGGGGAGGTAGTTAATGTCTAATCTGGACAAGGGACGGACAGGTCCTGTGGGATCCATGCCTGGTTCATTTTTATGAACGTCAGCTTGTCCACATTGGCTGTAGACAGGCGGCTGCGTTTGTCTGTAATGACGCCCCCTGCCGTGCTGAATACACGTTCAGACAAAACGCTGGCTGCCGGGCAGGCCAGCACCTCCAAGGCATAAAAGGCTAGCTCTGGCCACGTGGACAATTTAGAGACCCAGAAGTTGAATGGGGCCGAACCATCAGTCAGTACGTGGAGGGGTGTGCACACGTACTGTTCCACCATGTTAGTAAAATGTTGCCTCCTGCTAACACGTTGCGTATCAGGTGGTGGTGCAGTTAGCTGTGGCGTGTTGACAAAAGTTTTCCACATCTCTGCCATGCTAACCCTGCCCTCAGAGGAGCTGGCCGTGACACAGCTGCCTTGGCGACCTCTTGCTCCTCCTCTGCCTTGGCCTTGGGCTTCCACTTGTTCCCCTGTGACATTTGGGAATGCTCTCAGTAGCGCGTCTACCAACGTGCGCTTGTACTCGCGCATCTTCCTATCACGCTCCAGTGCAGGAAGTAAGGTGGGCACATTGTCTTTGTAGCGTGGATCCAGCAGGGTGGCAACCCAGTAGTCCGCACAGGTTAAAATGTGGGCAACTCTGCTGTCGTTGCGCAGGCACTGCAGCATGTAGTCGCTCATGTGTGCCAGGCTGCCCAGGGGTAAGGACAAGCTGTCCTCTGTGGGAGGCGTATCGTCATCGTCCTGCCTTTCCCCCCAGCCACGCACCAGTGATGGACCCGAGCTGCGTTGGGTGCCACCCCGCTGTGACCATGCTTCATCCTCATCCTCCTCCACCTCCTCCTCATCCTCGTCCTCCTCGTCCTCCAGTAGTGGGCCCTGGCTGGCCACATTTGTACCTGGCCTCTGCTGTTGCAAAAAACCTCCCTCTGAGTCACTTCGAAGAGACTGGCCTGAAAGTGCTAAAAATGACCCCTCTTCCTCATCCTCCTCCTCCTCCTCCTGGGCCACCTCCTGTTCCATCATCGCCCTAAGTGTTTTCTCAAGGAGACATAGAAGTGGTATTGTAACGCTGATAACGGTGTCATCGCCACTGGCCATGTTGGTGGAGTACTCGAAACAGCGCAACAGGGCACACAGGTCTCGCATGGAGGCCCAGTCATTGGTGGTGAAGTGGTGCTGTTCTGTAGTGCGACTGACCCGTGCGTGCTGCAGCTGAAACTCCACTATGGCCTGCTGCTGCTCGCACAGTCTGTCCAGCATGTGCAAGGTGGAGTTCCACCTGGTGGGCACGTCGCATATGAGGCGGTGAGCGGGAAGGCCGAAGTTACGCTGTAGCGCAGACAGGCGAGCAGCAGCAGGATGTGAACGCCGGAAGCGCGAACAGACGGCCCGCACTTTATGCAGCAGCTCTGACATGTCGGGGTAGTTGTGAATGAACTTCTGCACCACCAAATTCAGCACATGCGCCAAGCAAGGGATGTGCGTCAAATTGGCTAGTCCCAGAGCTGCAACGAGATTTCGCCCATTATCACACACCACCAGGCCGGGCTTGAGGCTCACCGGCAGCAACCACTCGTCGGTCTGTTGTTCTATACCCCGCCACAACTCCTGTGCGGTGTGGGGCCTGTCCCCCAAACATATGAGTTTCAGAATGGCCTGCTGACGTTTACCCCGGGCTGTGCTGAAGTTGGTGGTGAAGGTGTGTGGCTGACTGGATGAGCAGGTGGAAGAAGAGGAGGAGGAAGCCGAGAAGGAGGAGGTGGCAACAGGAGGCAAAGAATGTTGCCCTGCGATCCTTGGCGGCGGAAGGACGTGCGCCAAACAGCTCTCCGCCTGGGGCCCAGCTGCCACTACATTTACCCAGTGTGCAGTTAGGGAGATATAGCGTCCCTGGCCGTGCTTACTGGTCCACGTATCTGTGGTTAGGTGGACCTTGCTACAGATGGCGTTGCGCAGTGCACACTTGATTTTATCGGATACTTGGTTGTGCAGGGAAGGCACGGCTCTCTTGGAGAAGTAGTGCCGGCTGGGAACAACATACTGTGGGACAGCAAGCGACATGAGCTGTTTGAAGCTGTCTGTGTCCACCAGCCTAAATGACAGCATTTCATAGGCCAGTAGTTTAGAAATGCTGGCATTCAGGGCCAGGGATCGAGGGTGGCTAGGTGGGAATTTACGCTTTCTATCAAATGTTTGTGAGATGGAGAGCTGAACGCTGGCGTGTGACATGGTTGAGACGCTTGGTGACGGAGGTGGTGGTGGTGGTGTTGGTGGTACATCCCCTGTTTGCTGGGCGGCAGGTGCCAACGTTCCTCCAGAGGCGGAGGAAGAGGCCGAGGCGGCAGCAGCAGAATAGGCCGAGGCGGCAGCAGCAGAAGAGGTAGCAGGGGGAGCCTGAGTGACTTCCTTGGTTTTAAGGTGTTTACTCCACTGCAGTTCATGCTTTGCATGCAGGTGCCTGGTCATGCAGGTTGTGCTCAGGTTCAGAACGTTAATGCCTCGCTTCAGGCTCTGATGGCACAGCGTGCAAACCACTCGGGTCTTGTCGTCAGCACATTGTTTGAAGAAGTGCCATGCCAGGGAACTCCTTGAAGCTGCCTTTGGGGTGCTCGGTCCCAGATGGCGGCGGTCAGTAGCAGGCGGAGTCTCTTGGCGGCGGGTGTTCTGCTTTTGCCCACTGCTCCCTCTTTTGCTACGCTGTTGGCTCGGTCTCACCACTGCCTCTTTCTCCGAACTGTGAAAGTCAGTGGCACGACCTTCATTCCATGTGGGGTCTAGGACCTCATCGTCCCCTGCATCGTCTTCCACCCAGTCTTGATCCCTGACCTCCTGTTCAGTCTGCACACTGCAGAAAGACGCAGCAGTTGGCACCTGTGTTTCGTCATCATCAGAGACATGCTGAGGTGGTATTCCCATGTCCTCATCATCAGGAAACATAAGTGGTTGTGCGTCAGTGCATTCTATGTCTTTCACCGCTGGGGAAGGGCTAGGTGGATGCCCTTGGGAAACCCTGCCAGCGGAGTCTTCAAACAGCATAAGAGACTGCTGCATAACTTGAGGCTGAGACAGTTTCCCTGGTATGCATGGGGG
Source organism: Bufo gargarizans (assembly GCF_014858855.1). NCBI lineage: Eukaryota > Metazoa > Chordata > Amphibia > Anura > Bufonidae > Bufo > Bufo gargarizans. Next base: position 192,131,898 of record NC_058085.1, on the reverse strand, counting down.
TGATGTGACAGACTGATGGGGTTGGTTTTCAGGCGCCATCTGTGCGCTTTCTGCAGAAGACTGGGTGGGAGATAATGTGAACGTGCTGGATCCACTGTCGGCCACCCAATTGACTAATGCCTGTACCTGCTCAGGCCTTACCATCCTTAGAACGGCATTGGGCCCCACCATATATCGCTGTAAATTCTGGCGGCTACTGGGACCTGAGGTAGTTGGTACACTAGGACGTGTGGATGTGGCAGAACGGCCACGTCCTCTCCCAGCACCAGAGGGTCCACTAACACCACCACGACCATGTCCACGTCCGCGTCCCTCACTAGATGTTTTTCTCATTGTTATGGTTCACCACAACAACAAATATATTATTTGGCCCAATGTATTGTATTCAAATTCAGCGGGATATAAATTTGAGGCCTAGTATTTAGGCGCTGGGTGACCGGTATGGATTTAGTGACAGAATTAGACTTGGAAATGCACAGAAGCGTGTGTGTGTGAAGTTATTCTGAATGACCCAATGTGCACCTTGAATATTATATACCCTTTTAGGGATAGATTTCAAATAGCTCTGATATAGCAGAAACCACTAAATTATGAAATTGCTAAATTGGGAATTGTACTTCAACCCAGAACAAAAATGTGCTTTGACGGACACTAAATATCTTGCCCAGCAACAACAGTACAACGGTGGGTAACGAGAGATTTAGAGGGAATTAAATTTGAGGCCTAGTATTTAGGCGCTGGGTCACCGGTATGGATTTAGTGACAGAATTAGACTTGGAAATACACAGTAGCGGGTGTGTGTGAAGTTATTCTGAATGACCCTATGTGCACCTTCAATATTATATACCCTTTTAGGGATAGATTTCAAATAGCTCTGATATAGCAGAAACCACTAAATTATGAAATTGCTAAATTGGGAATTGTACTTCAACCCAGAACAAAAAATGTGCTTTGACGGACACTAAATATCTTGCCCAGCAACAACAGTACACCGGTGGGTAACGAGAGATTTAGAGGGAATTAAATTTGAGGCCTAGTATTTAGGCGCTGGGTCACCGGTATGGATTTAGTGACAGAATTAGACTTGGAAATACACAGTAGCGGGTGTGTGTGAAGTTATTCTGAATGACCCTATGTGCACCTTCAATATTATATACCCTTTTTGGGATAGATTTCAAATAGCTCTGATATAGCAGGAACCACTAAATTATGAAATTGCTAAATTGGGAATTGTACTTCAACCCAGAACAAAAAATGTGCTTTGACGGGCACTAAATAACTTTCCCAGCTACAACAGGACAACGGTAACGAGAGATTTAGAGGGATTTAAATTTGAGGCCTAGTATTTAGGCGCTGGGTGACAGGTATGGGTTTAGTGCCAGAATTAGACTTGGAAATACACAGTAGCGGGTGTGTGTGAAGTTATTCTGAATGACCCTATGTGCACCTTCAATATTATATACCCTTTTAGGGATAGATTTCAAATAGCTCTGATATAGCAGAAACCACTAAATTATGAAATTGCTAAATTGGGAATTGTACTTCAACCCAGAACAAAAAATGTGCTTTGACGGACACTAAATATCTTGCCCAGCAACAACAGTACAGCGGTGGGTAACGAGAGATTTAGAGGGAATTAAATTTGAGGCCTAGTATTTAGGCGCTGGGTCACCGGTATGGATTTAGTGACAGAATTAGACTTGGAAATACACAGTAGCGGGTGTGTGTGAAGTTATTCTGAATGACCCTATGTGCACCTTCAATATTATATACCCTTTTTGGGATAGAATTCAAATAGCTCTGATATAGCAGGAACCACTAAATTATGAAATTGCTAAATTGGGAATTGTACTTCAACCCAGAACAAAAAATGTGCTTTGACGGGCACTAAATAACTTTCCCAGCTACAACAGGACAACGGTAACGAGAGATTTAGAGGGATTTAAATTTGAGGCCTAGTATTTAGGCGCTGGGTGACAGGTATGGGTTTAGTGACAGAATTAGACTTGGAAATACACAGTAGCGGGTGTGTGTGAAGTTATTCTGAATGACCCTATGTGCACCTTCAATATTATATACCCTTTTTGGGATAGATTTCAAATAGCTCTGATATAGCAGAAACCACTAAATTATGAAATTGCTAAATTGGGAATTGTACTTCAACCCAGAACAAAAAATGTGCTTTGACGGACACTAAATATCTTGCCCAGCAACAACAGTACAGCGGTGGGTAACGAGAGATTTAGAGGGATTAAATTTGAGGCCTAGTATTTAGGCGCTGGGTCACCGGTATGGATTTAGTGACAGAATTAGACTTGGAAATACACAGTAGCGGGGTGTGTGAAGTTATTCTGAATGACCCTATGTGCACCTTCAATATTATATACCCTTTTAGGGATAGATTTCAAATAGCTCTGATATAGCAGAAACCACTAAATTATGAAATTGCTAAATTGGGAATTGTACTTCAACCCAGAACAAAAAATGTGCTTTGACGGACACTAAATATCTTGCCCAGCAACACCAGTACACCGGTGGGTAACGAGAGATTTAGAGGGAATTAAATTTGAGGCCTAGTATTTAGGCGCTGGGTCACCGGTATGGATTTAGTGACAGAATTAGACTTGGAAATACACAGTAGCGGGTGTGTGTGAAGTTATTCTGAATGACCCTATGTGCACCTTCAATATTATATACCCTTTTGGGATAGATTTCAAATAGCTCTGATATAGCAGGAACCACTAAATTATGAAATTGCTAAATTGGAATTGTACTTCAACCAGAACAAAAATGTGCTTTGACGGGCACTAAATAACTTTCCCAGCTACAACAGGACAACGGTAACGAGAGATTTAGAGGATTTAAATTTGAGGCCTAGTATTTAGGCGCTGGGTGACAGGTATGGGTTTAGTGCAGAATTAGCTTGGAAATACACAGTAGCGGGTGTGTGTGAAGTTATTCTGAATGACCCTATGTGCACCTTCAATATTATATACCCTTTTAGGATAGATTTCAAATAGCTCTGATATAGCAGAAACCACTACAATTAGGAAATGCTAAATTGGGAATTGTACTTCAACCAGAACAAAAAATGTGCTTGACGGACACTAAATATCTTGCCCAGCAACACAGTACCACCCGTGGGTCACGAGAGATTAGAGGGAATTAAATTTGAGGCCTAGTATTTAGGCGCTGGGCACCGGTATGGATTTAGTGACAGAATTAGACTTGGAAATACACAGTAGCGGGTGTGTGTGAAGTTATTCTGAATGACCCATATGTGCACCTTCAATATTATATACCCTTTTTGGGATAGATTTCAATAGCTCTGATATAGCAGGAACCACTAAATTATGAAATTGCTAAATTGGGAATTGTACTTCAACCCAGAACAAAAAATGTGCTTTGACGGGCACTAAATAACTTGCCCAGCTACAAAGACAACGTAACGAGAGATTTAGAGGATTTAAATTTGAGGCCTAGTATTTAGGCGCTGGGTTACAGGTATGGGTTTAGTGACAGAATTAGACTTGGAAATGCACAGAAGCGGGTGTGTGTGAAGTTATTCTGAATGACCCTATGTGCACCTTCAATATTATATACCCTTTTTGGGATAGATTTCAAATAGCTCTGATATAGCAGAAACCACTAAATTATGAACTTGCTAAATTGGGAATTGTACTTCAACCCAGAACAAAAAATGTGCTTTGACGGACACTAAATATCTTGCCCAGCAACAACAGTACAGCGGTGGGTAACGAGAGATTTAGAGGGAATTAAATTTGAGGCCTAGTATTTAGGCGCTGGGTCACCGGTATGGATTTAGTGACAGAATTAGACTTGGAAATACACAGTAGCGGGTGTGTGTGAAGTTATTCTGAATGACCCTATGTGCACCTTCAATATTATATACCCTTTTAGGGATAGATTTCAAATAGCTCTGATATAGCAGAAACCACTAAATTATGAAATTGCTAAATTGGGAATTGTATTTCAACCCAGAACAAGAAATGTGCTTGAACGGACACTAAATAACTCGCCCAGCTACAGCACTAGGGACAGATGTAGCGGGATATAAATTTGAGGCCTAGTATTTAGGCGCTGGGTGACAGGTATGGGTTTAGTGACAGAATTAGACTTGGAAATACACAGTAGCGGGTGTGTGTGAAGTTATTCTGAATGACCCTATGTGCACCTTCAATATTATATACCCTTTTAGGGATAGATTTCAAATAGCTCTGATATAGCAGAAACCACTAAATTATGAAATTGCTAAATTGGGAATTGTACTTCAACCCAGAACAAAAAATGTGCTTTGACGGACACTAAATATCTTGCCCAGCAACAACAGTACAGCGGTGGGTAACGAGAGATTTAGAGGGAATTAAATTTGAGGCCTAGTATTTAGGCGCTGGGTCACCGGTATGGATTTAGTGACAGAATTAGAATTGGAAATACACAGTAGCGGGTGTGTGTGAAGTTATTCTGAATGACCCTATGTGCACCTTCAATATTATATACCCTTTTTGGGATAGATTTCAAATAGCTCTGATATAGCAGGAACCACTAAATTATGAAATTGCTAAATTGGGAATTGTACTTCAACCCAGAACAAAAAATGTGCTTTGACGGCACTAAAAACTTCCCAGCTACAACAGACACGGTAACGAGAGATTTAGAGGGATTAAATTTGAGGCCTAGTATTTAGGCGCTGGGTGACAGGTATGGGTTTAGTGACAGAATTAGACTTGGAAATACACAGTAGCGGGTGTGTGTGAAGTTATTCTGAATGACCCTATGTGCACCTTCAATATTATATACCCTTTTGGGATAGATTTCAAATAGCTCTGATATAGCAGAAACCACTAAATTATGAAATTGCTAAATTGGGAATTGTACTTCAACCCAGAACAAAAAATGTGCTTGACGGACACTAAATATCT